>NW_027198588.1:0-42333 GCF_038502225.1 Cherax quadricarinatus | reverse complement strand
AAGGCAGAGAGAGAAAGAGAGGCGAGGCTGACCTTAGGAAAATGAGGAAGGGGAGACATCCGGGGGCCCACGGATGAATTCCTGGACACATGAACCTGGGGAAGGCGAGGGGGGGGGGACCTTAAAGACGAACCACTGGCCTCCACGTGGCAAGGTCTGGTAACTCAGAGATGACTCTGAGGCTGACAGTGGTCGCAAATATATTACCTGGAGTTCACCTGGAGAGAGTTCCGGGGGTCAACGCTTCCGCGTCCCGGTCTGTGACCAGGCCTCCTGGTGGATCAGAGCCTGATCAACCAGGCTGTTGCTGCTGGCTGCACGCAAACCAACGTACGAGCCACAGCCAGGCTGGTCAGGAACCGACTTTAGGTGCTTGTCCAGTGCCAGCTTGAAGACTGCCTGGGGTCTGTTGGTAATCCCCCTTATGTATGCTGGGAGGCAGTTGAACAGTCTCGGGCCCCTGACACTTGTTGTATGGTCTCTTAACGTGTTAGTGACACCCCTGCTTTTCATTGGGGGGATGTTGCATCGTCTGCCAAGTCTTTTGCTTTCGTAGCGAGTGATTTTCGTGTGCAAGTTCGGTACTAGTCCCTCTAGGATTTTCCAGGTGTATATAATCATGTATCTCTCCCGCCTGCGTTCCAGGGAATACAGGTTTAGGAACCTCAAGCGCTCCCAGTAATTGAGGTGTTTTACCTCCGTTATGTTATTATTATGTTATTATTATTAATTATTATTGTTATTATTCATGATTTGGATTCAAAAGCGTCAACCAGCCTCCATGACAGTAGCATCGGTGGTGTTATTCCCACTCCAGCCTCCCTGACAGTAGCATCGGTGGTGTTATTCCCACTCCAGCCTCCCTGACAGTAGCATCGGTGGTGTTATTCCCACTCCAGCCTCCCTGACAGTAGCATCGGTGGTGTTATTCCCACTCAAGACTCCCTGACAGTAGCATTGGTGGTGTTATTCCCACTCCAGACTCCCTGACAGTAGCATCGGTGGTGTTATTCCCACTCCAGCCTCCCTGACAGTAGCATCGGTGGTGTTATTCCCACTCCAGCCTCCCTGACAGTAGCATCGGTGGTGTTATTCCCACTCCAGCCTTTCTGACAGCAGCATTGGTGGTGTTATTCCCACTCCATCCTCCCTGACAGTAGCATCGGTGGTGTTATTCCCACTCCAGCCTCCCTGACAGTAGCATTGGTGGTGTTATTCCCACTCCAGCCTCCCTGACAGTAGCATCGGTGGTGTTATTCCCACTCCAGCCTCCCTGACAGTAGCATTGGTGGTGTTATTCCCACTCCAGACTCCCTGACAGTAGCATCGGTGATGTTATTCCCACTCCAGCCTCCCTGACAGTAGCATCGGTGATGTTATTCCCACTCCAGCCTCCCTGACAGTAGCATCGGTGATGTTATTCCCACTTCAGCATCCATGACAGTAGCATCGGTGATGTTATTCCCACTCCAGCCTCCCTGACAGTAGCATCGGTGGTGTTACTCCCACTCCAGACTCCCTGACAGTAGCATCGGTGGTGTTATTCCCACTCCAGACTCCCTGACAGTAGCATCGGTGGTGTTATTCCCACTCCAGCCTCCCTGACAGTAGCATCGGTGGTGTTACTCCCACTTCAGACTCCCTGACAGTAGCATCGGTGGTGTTACTCCCACTCCAGACTCCCTGACAGTAGCATCGGTGGTGTTACTCCCACTCCAGACTCCCTGACAGTAGCATCGGTGGTGTTATTCCCACTCCAGACTCCCTGACAGTAGCATCGGTGGTGTTATTCCCACTCCAGCCTCCCTGACAGTAGCATCGGTGGTGTTACTCCCACTCCAGCCTCCCTGACAGTAGCATCGGTGGTGTTACTCCCACTCCAGACTCCCTGACAGTAGCATCGGTGGTGTTACTCCCACTCCAGACTCCCTGACAGTAGCATCGGTGGTGTTATTCCCACTCCAGACTCCCTGACAGTAGCATCGGTGGTGTTATTCCCACTCCAGCCTCACTGACAGTAGCATTGGTGGTGTTATTCCCACTCCAGCCTCCCTGACAGTAGCATTGGTGGTGTTATTCCCACTCCAGCCTCCCTGACAGTAGCATCGGTGGTGTTATTCCCACTCCAGCCTCCCTGACAGTAGCATTGGTGGTGTTATTCCCACTCCAGCCTCCCTGACAGTAGCATCGGTGGTGTTATTCCCACTCCAGCCTCCCTGACAGTAGCATTGGTGGTGTTATTCCCACTCCAGCCTCCCTGACAGTAGCATCGGTGGTGTTATTCCCACTCCAGCCTCCCTGACAGTAGCATCGGTGGTGTTATTCCCACTCCAGACTCCCTGACAGTAGCATCGGTGGTGTTATTCCCACTCCAGCCTCCCTGACAGTAGCATCGGTGGTGTTATTCCCACTCCAGACTCCCTGACAGTAGCATCGGTGGTGTTATTCCCACTCCAGCCTCCCTGACAGTAGCATCGGTGGCGTTATACCCACTCCAGCCTCCCTGACAGTAGCCATGGTGGTGTTATTCCCACTCCAGCCTCCCTGACAGTAGCCATGGTGGTGTTATTCCCACTCCATCCTCCCTGACAGTAGCCATGGTGGTGTTATTCCCACTCCATCCTCCCTGACAGTAGCCATGGTGGTGTTATTCCCACTCCAGCCTCCCTGACAGTAGCATCGGTGGTGTTATTCCCACTCCAGCCTCCCTGACAGTAGCCATGGTGGTGTTATTCTCACTCCAGCCTCCCTGACAGTAGCCATGGTGGTGTTATTCCCACTCCAGCCTCCCTGACAGTAACCATGGTGGTGTTATTCCCACTCCAGCCTCCCTGACAGTAGCCATGGTGGTGTTATTCCCACTCGAGCCTCCCTAACAGTAGCATCGGTGGTGTTATTCCCTCTCCAGCATCCCTAACAGTAGCATCGGTGGTGTTATTCCCACTCCAGGCTCCCTAACAGTAGCATCGGTGGTGTTATTCCCACTCCAGCCTCCCTGATAGCAGCCAGGGTGGTATTATTCCCACTCCAGCCTCCCTGACAGTAACCATGGTGGTATTATTCCCACTCCAGCCTCCCTGACAGTAACCATGGTGGTATTATTCCCACTCCAGCCTCCCTGACAGTAACCATGGTGGTGTTATTCCCACTCCAGCCTCCCTGACAGTAACCATGGTGGTGTTATTCCCACTCCAGCCTCCCTGACAGTAACCATGGTGGTGTTATTCCCACTCCAGCCTCCCTGACAGTAACCATGGTGGTATTATTCCCACTCCAGCCTCCCTGACAGTAACCATGGTGGTGTTATTCCCACTCCAGCCTCCCTGACAGTAACCATGGTGGTATTATTCCCACTCCAGCCTCCCTGACAGTAGCCATGATGGTGTTATTCCCACTCCAGCCTCCCTGACAGTAACCATGGTGGGGTTATTCCTACTCGGGAATAACACGTCAGTGGCATCTCGCTGGTGCCACCCACGTTATAATAATATGAAAAAAATCCCCAAAAAGGAAATACTTTCATCATCATTCAACACTTTCACCTCACTCACACATAATCACTGTCTTTGCAGAGGCGCTCAGACACAACAGTTTAGAAGCATATATGAAGTCAGCAGTCCCACCCCTGGTCCGTGGATCCAGGTATTCACCCTTCACCGCTTCCCTGAGGTCAGCAGTCCCACCCCAGGTCCGTGGATCCAGGTATTCACCCTTCACCACTTCCCTGAGGTCAGCAGTCCCACCCCAGTTCCGTGGTTCCAGGTATTCACCCTTCACCACTTCCCTGAGGTCAGCAGTTTTAACCAGCCTTGAAGTACTGTCCATATATGATATTACTACACAAGTGTATTAATATCAGTATACAGAGGAACATGTTATTACAGAAGAGGACACACAGATAATCTGCGCTCTGTAGTAACATCCTCCTGGACAGACTCGAACGTCGACTACCTGAGACATGAGAGATCTCTGTACCAGCTCGTCCACCAAGAACTGGCCAGTCAATGAAAATTTGGAACATATATTTATATTTAACATTTTACCTATATGCCAGTTATTAACTTGTTCATTTATTTAATTGCGTAAGTGTATTTGTGAACGTTTTTATATGCGAATATTAGTGAGGGTGTGTGAACCTTTGTGTTCACTGCATGATAACTGTAATTAATTGTTTTCAGTTATCTTTTTGCCCTCGTTAGTGATCTTCACAGTACGCTAAGGTTCACAAGCGCGCACTCTTCTATACACTCAATTCTGTATTTCCACATACACATCCTACACACACACACAACACACACAGACGCACGAATAAAGCAACACACACAAAATCATCTGTATCAAACACACACATACATTTATTCAGCAATGCATTTATAATCCTCTCTTTTTAGTTTTACTAGTATGTAAACACAAATACACACGCACCCACTCTTTACACTTTTAACCTCTACGCTACACACACACACAAACACACACATGTACACATCAATATGTAAATAACGTGTGCAAACACTGACACTCCTTCAGGAGAGAGTGACGGGTCACCATCTGGAGAAGACTCATGTCAACCCAGACACCAACTGTAAGTTAATCAAACTTTCAAAGTTCGACATAAAACTAATATTTATTGAGCTCAATCGCACAAAACTCTTAAGACTGACACTAATATCTGGGCGTACAACTCACTAACACACTACAATGAGTTTACACAGTCAGTATATATCGTCTCATCAAAGACTTCACACAATACAGTGATATAAACAAAGACTCAGTCTTATAACACTAACATAGTCTACAGTGTTGGATAAATTCCTTCACATCTTAGACTGCAGAAGCAACCTTCCCCCTCACACTGAGTGCTAACACTAAACACTCTTAAGTAATAACGCTGGTTAAAATATATTGATCATATCATAAACTTTCCATTAAGGAAATTGTTCCCACTGTAAACATATTTGTGAAAAATATCATTATTCAGGTGCATATTACAATTGCTGTTTCAAAAGATCCATTAACGGGTGGGATATGGAGTCTGAGAATTGTTAACAATTCTCAGACTCCATATCCCACTCTCATCCACACTTATCTCCTCTATATGATATTAATACAAATAACACAATAAATAACACACAAAAATAATCTCTCTCCAGGAATAAAACTATCATAGTAGTCTCGATCTGACAAAAACATTTTATCAGCCTATCCTTCAACCTGGCAAAGTCGAGTCAATGTTTGTCTGGTATATTGCTGTTTTATGAACTAATATGTTGCTGTGCTGTCTTTTCAAAACTTTCAACAAAAAATATATTATTTTGAAACAATGCGTTTCTTGCTATGTTTAACTTATGGTAAATTATGTTGATCCATACATCACCTTCCCTTTTAAGTCTCTGTTCTTCATTACTTAAACTCTGTCTTTCGCATCACTTGTAAATCTCAGTTCTGATATACACTTTTCCTAGTATACTCAACAGACAATACACAAACATCTACTGTTCACATTGTCTACACTTTTTTTTTTACAATTCTAACACTGTGTCTGGCAGCTGTTGAAGTGTATTGGAAGCAAAGTGTGACACAAAGTTGGACTTGTGAAGAGCGATGTTTACTAACTAATACATGTAATTAACACTTAGATACTATTATTCTACATCAACACTACTTCAGTTGACGGTTATAAACAGAGACTCACACTTCTGTTCACCCGTTAATGGATCTTTTGAAACAGCAATTGTAATATGCACCTGAATAATGATATTTTTCACAAATATGTTTACAGTGGGAACAATTTCCTTAATGGAAAGTTTATGATATGATCAATATATTTTAACCAGCGTTATTACTTAAGAGTGTTTAGTGTTAGCACTCAGTGTGAGGGGGAAGGTTGCTTCTGCAGTCTAAGATGTGAAGGAATTTATCCAACACTGTAGACTATGTTAGTGTTATAAGACTGAGTCTTTGTTTATATCACTGTATTGTGTGAAGTCTTTGATGAGACGATATATACTGACTGTGTAAACTCATTGTAGTGTGTTAGTGAGTTGTACGCCCAGATATTAGTGTCAGTCTTAAGAGTTTTGTGCGATTGAGCTCAATAAATATTAGTTTTATGTCGAACTTTGAAAGTTTGATTAACTTACAGTTGGTGTCTGGGTTGACATGAGTCTTCTCCAGATGGTGACCCGTCACTCTCTCCTGAAGGAGTGTCAGTGTTTGCACACGTTATTTACATATTGATGTGTACATGTGTGTGTTTGTGTGTGTGTGTAGCGTAGAGGTTAAAAGTGTAAAGAGTGGGTGCGTGTGTATTTGTGTTTACATACTAGTAAAACTAAAAAGAGAGGATTATAAATGCATTGCTGAATAAATGTATGTGTGTGTTTGATACAGATGATTTTGTGTGTGTTGCTTTATTCGTGCGTCTGTGTGTGTTGTGTGTGTGTGTAGGATGTGTATGTGGAAATACAGAATTGAGTGTATAGAAGAGTGCGCGCTTGTGAACCTTAGCGTACTGTGAAGATCACTAACGAGGGCAAAAAGATAACTGAAAACAATTAATTACAGTTATCATGCAGTGAACACAAAGGTTCACACACCCTCACTAATATTCGCATATAAAAACGTTCACAAATACACTTACGCAATTAAATAAATGAACAAGTTAATAACTGGCATATAGGTAAAATGTTAAATATAAATATATGTTCCAAATTTTCATTGACTGGCCAGTTCTTGGTGGACGAGCTGGTACAGAGATCTCTCATGTCTCAGGTAGTCGACGTTCGAGTCTGTCCAGGAGGATGTTACTACAGAGCGCAGATTATCTGTGTGTCCTCTTCTGTAATAACATGTTCCTCTGTATACTGATATTAATACCCTTGTGTAGTAATATCATATATGGACAGTACTTCAAGGCTGGTTAAAACTGCTGACCTCAGGGAAGTGGTGAAGGGTGAATACCTGGAACCACGGAACTGGGGTGGGACTGCTGACCTCAGGGAAGTGGTGAAGGGTGAATACCTGGAACCACGGACCTGGGGTGGGACTGCTGACCTCAGGGAAGTGGTGAAGGGTGAATACCTGGATCCACGGACCTGGGGTGGGACTGCTGACCTCAGGGAAGCGGTGAAGGGTGAATACCTGGATCCACGGACCAGGGGTGGGACTGCTGACCTCAGGGAAGTGGTGAAGGGTGAATACCTGGAACCACGGACCTGGGGTGGGACTTGCTGACCTCAGGGAAGTGGTGAAGGGTGAATACCTGGAACCACGGACCTTGGGTGGGACTTGCTGACCTCAGGGAAGTGGTGAAGGGTGAATACCTGGATCCAAGGACCTGGGGTGGGACTTGCTGACCTCAGGGAAGTGGTGAAGGGTGAATTCCTGGAACCACGGACTTGGGGTGGGACTGCTGACCTCAGGGAAGTGGTGAAGGGTGAATACCTGGATCCACGGACCTGGGGTGGGACTGCTGACCTCAGGGAAGTGGTGAAGGGTGAATACCTGGAACCACGAACCTGGGGTGGGACTTGCTGACCTCAGGGTAGTGGTGAAGGGCTTATACCTGGAAACACGAACCAGGGGTGGGACTTGCTGACCTCAGAACACATGAACCTGGGGGAAGGTAGGATTGCTGGGTGTAGGATGGGAAGTGGGGAAGGGAGAATATCTGAGGGGACACAGATGGACTCCTGGACGCATGAACCTGGGGGAAGGTAGGATTGCTGGGTGTAGGATGGGAAGTGGGGAAGGGAGAATATCTGAGGGGACACAGATGGACTCCTGGACGCATGAACCTGAGGGAAGGTAGGATTGCTGGGTGTAGGATGGGAAGTGGGGAAGGGAGAATATCTGAGGGGACACAGATGGACTCCTGGACGCATGAACCTGGGGGAAGGTAGGATTGCTGGGTGTAGGATGGGAAGTGGGGAAGGGAGAATATCTGAGGGGACACAGATGGACTCCTGGACGCATGAACCTGGGGGAAAGTAGGATTGCTGGGTGTAGGATGGGAAGTGGGGAAGGGAGAATATCTGAGGGGACACAGATGGACTCCTGGACACACGAACCTGGGGGAAGGTAGGATTGCTGGGTGTAGGATGGGAAGTGGGGAAGGGAGAATATCTGAGGGGACACAGATGGACTCCTGGACGCATGAACCTGAGGGAAGGTAGGATTGCTGGGTGTAGGATGGGAAGTGGGGAAGGGAGAATATCTGAGGGGACACAGATGGACTCCTGGACGCATGAACCTGGGGGAAGGTAGGATTGCTGGGTGTAGGATGGGAAGTGGGGAAGGGAGAATATCTGAGGGGACACAGATGGACTCCTGGACGCATGAACCTGGGGGAAAGTAGGATTGCTGGGTGTAGGATGGGAAGTGGGGAAGGGAGAATATCTGAGGGGACACAGATGGACTCCTGGACACACGAACCTGGGGGAAGGTAGGATTGCTGGGTGTAGGATGGGAAGTGGGGAAGGGAGAATGTCTGAGGGGACACAGATGGACTCCTGGACACACGAACCTGGGGGAAGATAGGATTGCTGGGTGTAGGATGGGAAGTGGGGATGGGAGAATATCTGAGGGGACACAGATGGACTCCTGGACACACGAACCTGGGGGAAGGTAGGATTGCTGGGTGTAGGATGGGAAGTGTGGAAGGGAGAATATCTGAGGGGACACAGATGGACTCCTGGACACACGAACCTGGGGGAAGGTAGGATTGCTGGGTGTAGGATGGGAAGTGTGGAAGGGAGAATATCTGAGGGGACACAGATGGTCTCCTGGACACACGAACCTGGGGGAAGGTAGGATTCCTGGGTGTAGGATGGGAAGTGTGGAAGGGAGAATATCTGAGGGGACACAGATGGACTCCTGGACACACGAACCTGGGGGAAGGTAGGATTGCTGGGTGTAGGATGGGAAGTGGGGATGGGAGAATATCTGAGGGGACACAGATGGACTCCTGGACACACGAACCTGGGGGAAGGTAGGATTGCTGGGTGTAGGATGGGAAGTGTGGAAGGGAGAATATCTGAGGGGACACAGATGGACTCCTGGACACACGAACCTGGGGGAAGGTAGGATTGCTGGGTGTAGGATGGGAAGTGTGGAAGGGAGAATATCTGAGGGGACACAGATGGACTCCTGGACACACGAACCTGGGGGAAGGTAGGATTCCTGGGTGTAGGATGGGAAGTGTGGAAGGGAGAATATCTGAGGGGACACAGATGGACTCCTGGACACACGAACCTGGGGGAAGGTAGGATTGCTGGGTGTAGGATGGGAAGTGTGGAAGGGAGAATATCTGAGGGGACACAGATGGACTCCTGGACACACGAACCTGGGGGAAGGTAGGATTGCTGGGTGTAGGATGGGAAGTGGGGAAGAGCATCAAAAAACACAGTAAGTGGGGGGTTGGACCTTAAAGACGAACCACTGACCTCGACGTGGTAGGGTCTAGTAATTCAGGGGTAACTCTGATTCTGCTAGTACTACTAGTAGTACTACTACTACTACTAATAATAATAATTATTATTATTATTATTATATTTATAATTATATATGTTATATTATTAGTTTCACCTGCTCGTGTTTACCTAGCTTAAGTAGGTACCTGGGTATTCTGCATTGTATGTTTCTTTGTAGCATGTCAGTAATGTCAGCTAGGTCTCTAACAGGTGTATCATGTACCTGTGTACCTGTAACAGGTGTATCATGTACCTGTGTACCTGTAACAGGTGTATCATGTACCTGTGTACCTGTAACAAGTGTATCATGTACCTGTGTACCTGTAACAGGTGTATCATGTACCTGTGTACCTGTAACAGGTGTATCATGTACCTGTGTACCTGTAGAAATATAAGATTATTATTATATAATTAATAACTTATGTTTACAAAACTTTATTTACTATTTTGAGCATCACCATGCCTAGCTTTGTTCTGTATACAGTGTTCTTTGTTCTGTATACAGTGTTCTTTGTTCTGTATACAGTGTTCTTTGTTCTGTATACAGTGTTCTTTGTTCTGTATACAGTGTGCTTTGTTCTGTATACAGTGTTCTTTGTTCTGTATACAGTGTTCTTTGTTCTGTATACAGTGTTCTTTGTTTTGTATACAGTGTTCTTTGTTCTGTATACAGTGTTCTTTGTTCTGTATACAGTGTGCTTTGTTCTGTATACAGTGTGCTTTGTTCTGTATACAGCGTGCTTTGTTCTGTATACAGTGTTCTTTGTTCTGTATACAGTGTTCTTTGTTCTGTATACAGTGTTCTTTGTTCTGTATACAGTGTTCTTTGTTCTGTATACAGTGTTCTTTGTTCTGTATACAGTGTTCTTTGTTCTGTATACAGTGTGCTTTGTTCTGTATACAGTGTGCTTTATTCTGTATACAGTGTGCTTTGTTCTGTATACAGTGTTCTTTGTTCTGTATACAGTGTTCTTTGTTCTGTATACAGTGTTCTTTGTTCTGTATACAGTGTTCTTTGTTCTGTATACAGTGTTCTTTGTTCTATATACAGTGTTCTTTGTTCTGTATACATAGTTCTTTGTTCTGTATACAGTGTTCTTTGTTCTGTATACAGTGTTCTTTGTTCAAACATAAGTCAACACACATCCTCGTCTAAGACCCATTGTAACATAGTGACATCACACATCACTTTCTAAGACTCAGTGGCATCACTCATCGCTATCTAAGACTCACAGTGACATCTCTTATCGTTGTTTAAGTATATCAGAAGAGTTATACATTAGTTATATAACGGATCCCAACGATTCCAAGTGTTTTAATTATTTTACTAAAGTGAGTGAACTGTAAAGATGAACCAGTGACCTCCAGGTGGCCGGGTCTGGTAACTCAGAACTAACTCTGAACCACAAACTCTTAAGTTATGCCACAATGTGGCCTTATATCTCATAGTAGTAACAACATTTAATTGGTAATGTACCACTTTCTCATTTATGTTATACGAAAAGAGAAAAGTAACGTTTCAGCATAACTTGACAACCTGATGTGACACAGATGAATAAAAAGCACAATGAATCACTATTTCCCGTATATATACACCGTAAAACATACAACAGAGTCAATAAAAAAAATCATGGAGACCAATATGTAACTGTATTTATGTATACCTGAGTAAACTTACTTATTATATTGTTCAAATTTCATAGTACAATCTCTTAGTAATTAAATAATCAACTACCTCATTATGTGATTTTACTAGTAAGCATAAGTCACCTTATGTAATTTTCTTATTTACTATTGTTTGCTTAAATATTACCTGAATTGATACTTTCTCTGTCCATATTACTACCTCATATTTTTTAAATACTGTTAATTGATATTACTTACTAAAATTAATAATTAATTGCCATTTTTACCATTTTTAACATTTTTGACATCATTTAATTACCATTACTTGTCTAATTATCATAACCTGTTTTAATACCACATTTACTATGTGATGAATGGTTTTGAAAACCAACAAGTTGAAGAATTGAGACACTTATGCAACACATGGGAATCTTGATTGAAGAAACGTTTCGCCACACAGTGGCTTCATCAGTCCAATACAAAGTAGAAATGGGTAAGGAGAGTAGAAGTATGAGGTAATCAGTCCCTCAACCTGGATTCGATGTGTTCAGTCCATCAGTCCATCACAAGAGTGATGGACTGAACACATCGAATCCAGGTTGAGGGACTGATTACCTCATACTTCTACTCTCCTTACCCATTTCTACTTTGTATTGGACTGATGAAGCCACTGTGTGGCGATACGTTTCTTCAATAAAGATTCCCATGTGTTGCATAAGTGTCTCAGTTCCACATTTACTATCTTAGAGTACTCTTAAATACCTTGTACTGTCAAATAACCTCTAGTATAACTACCAGTGCAATATTGAATCCAAATAACTGTTCTTAAAATTTAATACTTGAAATAAACATTACTTTTTCACCTTTTTTTTCTAATTAATCTTTTTTTGTAATAATTTTTACTTACTAAAATTTTATTAAACACCATATTCACTACCAGTCAATTTTACTTTTGTACATTAATCATTATTTCATACTTTTCATAACATTTTGTTGCCAAATTTTCAAGTTTGTATATTCAACTCCAACCTTTATATTATCCTGTGTACCTGTGCACCTGTGTACCTGTGCACCTGTGTACTTGTCTACCTGTCTACCATCTTATTATCATATTATAACCAATTCATTGCCATTGTTATTTTTTACTTATTATTCTTTTGGTACTTTAATTTGTGAATTTTATTTTGTCAATTTAAATCTAGTTATACTCTTGATCTTGTTAACAACCTATATCAGACCCTAGTGCAATTGCAAGTACCATTTTAATTTGTATTTTTATATTATAAGTTTATACCTAGTTGTACTTTAGCTCATTCTAGCTCAATACATAGACAACACCTAAATTCATTATATCATTCTAGACATAGACAACACTTAGTTAGCAATTACAAGAGTGAGTCTGGTGCCACTTGTAATTTGTTTTTGTTTTTTTATTATTAGTTTATACCTAGTTGTACTTTAGCTCATTCTAGCACAACACATAGACAATATCAATTTCATTATGTTTATTAGTGACTATACTCTATATGACCAAAGTGCTTTAGCGGTATACTTATCCAAACCTCCCACCACTACAGAAATCAGTATTAGAACTCACCACATAATACAGGATATAAACAACCACTATTTAAACCTAAAAGATGAATGATCACGTTGACCCTGATCTAAACCTCCATAATCTAACACACAATCAAAACTTATTGGAAAGTAACTGCCTTTATTACACAGCATCACAAGCCAGCACTATCCTGAACACTGCTCAAAGTCTATCAGTTCTTAACTACAACATCAGGTCCTTAAGCAAACACTATGATGACCTCCTGGCACTCCTTGAGTCACTAAAGACACCCTTCTCCTGCATTATTCTTACTGAGACCTGGCTTAAGCAGGACACAGTTGATATCTACCCACTACCAGGATACACAGCAATCCACAACTGCAGACCATACCAAGTTGGGGGTGGTACTGCAATCTATTACTCTAACCAACTATCTTGTATTAGCACTAATTGCTTTAGTGATGAATATGGGGAATACATTTTTGCTAATTTTACTGTAAAAAACCTCAAGACGCCTATAACAATCGGTGCCATATACCGGATACCCCACACAAACATCCCAAACTTCAGTGAGAATCTAAAGTCACTAATAACAAACAGACAAATGAACAAGCACCACCTTCTCTTAGCTGGAGACTTCAATATCAACCTTGGCCTACCAGATGATCAGACTGTAACTGATTTCATCAACAATATGAACAACACACTTCTCATACCAACAATAACTAAACCAACCAGGCTGACTGAGACAAGTGCAACCATAATAGACCACATATGGACCAATATACTAGCCCCCCTTAAATCAGGGATAATCACAGACAGCACTACTGACCACTACCCAACCTTCCTCTTAACAAACATTAGTAAGCCACCACTCGAATACAACAAAGTTTCATTTAGACTCCATGACGAGGCCTCAATAAGGAATTTCACAGCAGACCTAGAGACTGTTGACTGGCCTACAGAATTCTCCAATGCCAATGGTATTGACGATTGGACAGACATTTTTCTTAACAAAATACTTAGACTATACAACAAACATTGTCCTATAAAAACGAAACAGATCACGAATAAACGGCTTGGTTGCCCATGGCTAACCAGCAGCATTCTGAAATCCATTGATAAGAAACACCAATATGAAAAGCAATATAGACAGGGCTTAATACACAAAGATATTCTTAAACAATATTCAACAGTTCTCACCAAATTAATAAAGAAAGCCAAACAACTGTACTACTCCAGCAGATTCACTGACACAAGAGGAGATATAAAAAAGACCTGGAAAACACTTTCCCAGATTCTGGGGACCCACAAACTGAAAAAAAAACAAGAATATTGTTCTAACTAAACCTCATGAAACACCACTGCATCCCACTGATACAGCTAACAAGATAAACGACTTCTTCTCAAACATAGGATCTAATCTCGCCAGTAAAATCCCACGTACCAATGCCCGTGCCGGGGACTACCTAGATGGGAATTTCCCAAATTCCTTCTATCTTGTACCAACTGAGCCCACGGAAGTCACCGCGATCATAAAGTCACTTAAAAATAACTCGGGGAATCTGTCTCACGTCCCACCATTATTGTACAAGCGAGCGGCCCATGTCCTTTCGCATGCTATTACATTACTTTTTAACAAGTCACTAGAAACTAGCACTTTCCCGACACTACTCAAGACAGCAAGGGTTACACCAATACATAAAGGTGGTGACCCTACAGATGTAAACAACTATAGGCCAATATCAAACTTACCATTGCTATCCAAAATCTTCGAGAAACTCGTGCACAGGAGACTATATTCATTTATAACGTCACAAAACATACTCAACCCCTGCCAATTTGGATTCAGGAAAAATAAAAGCACTAATGATGCAATTATAAAAATGCTAGACCTGCTTTACACAGCATTGGAAAATAAGGAATATCCGCTAGGAATTTTTATTGACCTAAGAAAAGCGTTTGACACAGTAGACCATGGCATCCTACTCCACAAACTTGACCACTATGGTATAAGAGGCCATGCGCTTGCATATTTTAAATCCTACCTTTCTAATAGGTATCAGTATGTCACCATTAAAGACACAGCCTCATCAATACGGCCACTTGATACTGGAGTTCCGCAGGGAAGTGTCCTTGGACCCCTGCTCTTCCTCATTTACATCAATGATCTTCCAAACATATCCCAACACCTGAAACCCATTCTCTTTGCTGACGACACGACTTATGTCATCTCCCACCCTAATCTTGCCACCCTCAACACCATTGTTAACGAGGAGCTGCTCAAAATATCGACTTGGATGACAGCCAATAAACTTACACTTAACACTGGCAAAACCTACTATATTATGTTTGGTAGCAGAGCAGGTGTTGCGCAACTTAACATTAAGATCGACAACACTCTAATTGCCAGACATAATGAGGGCAAATTCCTTGGCCTATACCTCGACAACAACCTAAATTTCAGCACCCATATCCAACACATAACAAAAAAAGTATCCAAAACGGTGGGGATCCTCTCCAAGATACGATACTACGTGCCGCAAACTGCCCTTCTCACACTATACCATTCACTTATATATCCATACCTCACCTATGCTATCTGTGCTTGGGGTTCAACTGCAGCAACACACCTAAAGCCAATAATAACCCAACAAAAAGCCGCAGTAAGAATAATCACTAAATCCCATCCCTGGCAACACCCCCCCCCCCCACTCTTCATAGATCTAAACTTACTCCCTGTTCAGAACATCCACACTTACTACTGTGCAATCTATATCTACAGGACCTTAAATTCCAATATTAACCTTGACCTAAAACGCTTTCTTGATAGTTGTGACAGGATCCACAGGCATAACACCAGACACAAACATCTCTATGACATTCCCCGTGTTCGACTAAACCTTTACAAAAATTCAATGTATTTCAAAGGACCTAAAATCTGGAACACCCTACCTGAAAACTCTAGAACTGCAGACACATTCATCACTTTCAAAACTACAGTTAGAAAACATCTTATCTCCCTGATACACCCCGACAACTAACTACATGATAACCACCTGGTGGTTCACAATTACACTCACTCACCCACTGACTATAAACCCAGAAATACTAATCTTAATCTTAAAATAATAAATCCTAACTAGTCATAAGTTTGCCTATGATACTCCAATATAGACACTTTGTATTGTGCCAAAACAAAAGCATTCACATTGCTAAACTCACAAATTATGATGTAGTCACTTAGCCTTAATACCATAATCTGTAAGGATTTAATGTTAAGAATTAATCTAAGTCTGCCCGAAATGCCTAGCCATGCTAGGTGTCCTAGTGGCCCCCTCTGTAATTAGTATTTTATAACATGTAAACCACACAATACCCAAAACCTGTAAACCCCACATTGTAACCCTTATAGAGAATAAACTTGAATTGAATTGAATTGAATTGAATTCGTCCAAAACGATGGAATATGAGAAAGAAACTCGTACAGAAAAAAGGAATACGAGAGGGAAACCAGTCCGGAACAAGAGAATATGACAGAGAAACCCGTCCTGATAGATGGAATGTGACATTTAAACCCGTCCAGAACGATGGAATATGACAGGGAAACTCGTCTAGATCAATGGAATATGAGAGGGAAACTTGTTCAGTGCGACTGAATATGAGAAGGAAACCCGTCCAGAACGATGGAATGTGACAGGGAAACTCGTCGAGAACAGGGAATATGACATGGAAACCCATCCAGAAGGATGGTATATGACAGTGAAATACGTCCAGATCGGTGAAATATGAGAGGGAAAACCGTTCACAACAAAGGAATATGAAAGGAAAACCCATCCAGAACAATTAAATATGACAGGGAAACAAATTCAGAACAATGGAATATGAGAGGGACACCCGTCCAGAACGATGGAATACTACAAGGAAAGTCATCCAGGACGATTGGAATATGAGACTGAAATCCAACCAGGACAATGGAATATGACAGAAACCCATCTAGAACCATGTAACATGACAGGGAAACCCGTACATATAAATGGAATATGATAGGAAAACCCGTGAATAACGATGGAATATGGCAAGGAAACATGTCTAGCGCGATCGAATATGAAAGGGAAACTCCTCTGCAACGATCGAATATGACAAGGAAAGCCCTCCTGAACGACTGAATATGACAGGAAAAACCCGTCCTGAGCAATGGAATATGGCAGGAAAACCCGTCCAGAACAATGGAATATGACAGGGAAACCCATCCAGAACAATGGAATATGACAGGGAAACCCGTCCAGAACAATGGAATATGACAGGGAAACCCGTCCAGAACAATGGAATATGACAGGGAAACCCGTCCAGAACAATGGAATATGACAGGGAAACCCGTCCAGAACAATGGAATATGACAGGGAAACCCGTTCAGAACAATGGAATATGACAGGGAAACCCGTCCAGAACAATGGAATATGACAGGGAAACCCGTCCAGAACAATGGAATATGACAGGGAAACCCGTCCAGAACAATGGAATATGACAGGGAAACCCGTCCAGAACAATGGAATATGACAGGGAAACCCGTCCAGAACAATGGAATATGACAGGAAACCCGTCCAGAACAATGGAATATGACAGGGAAACCTGTCCAGAACAATGGAATATGACAGCGAAACCCGTCAAGAACAATGGAATATGACAGGGAAACCCGTCCAGAACAATGGAATATGAAAAGGAAACCCGTCCAGAACAATGGAATATGAGAGAGAAACCTGTAGAGGACGATGGAATATGACAGAAAACCCGTCCAGAACAAAGGAATATGACAGGGAAACCCGTCCTTAATTAAGGATGGAATATGGCAGCTAAAGCCGTCTAGAAAGATGTAATTTGAGAGGAAAACCCGTTCAGAACGATTTAAAATGACTGGAAAACCCGTCCAGAATGATGGAATATGACAGTAATGAACAAGATTCCAGAAATATTGTTTTACTGAGTATTTAAGTAGTGTTATGAGCTCCAGGAGAAAGTTGTGAGCACAAGTATTGTCAAGTATAACATTAGTTATAATAACACAAATAATTAATATCAGTTAGTAATTACAAATAGGTAATTATCCTTTACTCATAAAGTAAGAATGGACTAGGATGGCACACAGACACTGTTGAGATCCAGCTCTGGGGCTCTGATGGTCACCAGGTCAAGCACTATCATTTTACTTTTCCTCTTACTCTTGTGAGTTCATTTTATTACACCTTTGATGTTTGTTTTTGCGACAATGTGATGAATGAATTTAAAATAATAAACAAATATTTATAAACAATAATCATATTTATGTATTTATTACCTTCTTTATTAATTTTAATGTAAGCTTTTTTGTGCCAAGTGTTGTTCAGTCTTTGCTTTTTTTTCATTCCAGTGCCAAGTGTTGTTCAGTCTTTGATATATTCACTTAACACAGATTTTATATGACGTTATTTTCGTGACGAATATGTATGTTGTTTACACTGTACAACACTAAGTGTCTGATGTAGATGAAAAGTTTGTCTAGTTACACCAGTCAACACAAAATATTTTCCTTGTTGATTTACTCACAAACTATTATATAACTGTCTAGACTTAACCCAGGAAGTCACAAGACTCAAGATTAGAAGTCAAACATTTCAGACTATTTGAGACTTAACCCAGGAAACAAGACTCAAGATTAGAAGTCAAACATTTCAGACTATTTGAGGGAAACTTAAATACCATGTTATGATTACATTTTTGTCACGAAGTTTCTGTTAGTTAATTTCAGTGTTTTGTTAGTGTGCAGAGTGCAGCTTACAGCAGCGTTTTATGTTTATGAAATTACAATCATAAGAACATAAGGAAGAAGGAACACGGCAGCAGGCCTACTGGCCCATGCGAGGCAGGTCCAAGTCTCCTACCAGCTTAAGCCAATGACCCAACCTAGTCAGGTCAGGTCACATCCACTTAAGGAAGGAGCACGGCATCAGACCTATTAGCACAAGCTAGTCAGGTCCAACTCACACCCACTCATATATTTATCTAACCTATTTTAACACTACACAACGTTTTAGCTTCTATGACGGTACTCGGGAGTTTGTTCCACTCATCCACAACTCTATTACCAAACCAGTGCTTTCCTATATCCTTCCTAAATCTGAATTTTTCCAACTTAAAACTATTGCTGCGAGTCCCGTCTATGCTAGATATTTTTAGCACGCTATTTACATCCCCATTATTAATTTCTGTTTCCCATTTATACACCTCAATCATATCACCCCCTAATTCTACGCCTTTCTAGAGAGTGCAGATTCAGAGTCCTCAGTCTATCCTCATAGGGAAGATTTCTGATACATGGGATCAACTCTGTCATCCTCCTTTGTACGTTTTCCAGTGTATTTGTATCCATTCTGTACTACAGTGACCAGAATAGTGCAGCATAATCTAGATGAGTCCTAACCAAAGATATATAGAGTTGAGGAACAACCTGAGGACTTCTATTATCACTGGTCAACAATTTTTGAAAATTTGTATTCTAATAAAATGAAAAATACTTTTTTGGCTATAGATTTAAAAATACGAGACATGAAATATTTGATTATTTTATTATAACGTACAATGTGTCAGGATGATTTAAACACAAATCCGTATCTACTCTCCACCTTTTTGCTTGACGCTCATAGTGGGCTGAAGAATCATCTCTTGCCAATGTCAAATAATAGTCTGCAAACATTCTTGTGTCCCATTTGCCCTGGTACCATTTTCCCATGGTTGAAATATCTTGGTGAAACCTTTCACCATGTTCGTCACTAACTGCCCCACAGTTCGCTACAAAAAAGTCTAAAGGCGAGTCCAAAAAAGTGGATTTTAAGTGACATGTTATATTCCATGTTCTTGTAAGCCTTGATGAGGTTTTCCACCAATTCTTCATAATTACCTTTCCTTCTGTTTCCGAGAAATCTCATCGTCACTAATTTGAACGCTTCCCAAGCAGCTTTCTTCTTTCCATGAAGGTCTGAGTCAAAATCACCATCTTTAAGAAGCTCTCGAATCTGAGGACCATCGAAGATTCCCTCTCTTATCTTGACGTTAAATACTTGAATCCCTAACCGGATTTGTCCATAGTTTTCACAAAATTTTTGATGAGCCCCAATTTTATGTATAGTGGTGGTAGCAAAATTTTGTTTGGTTCAGTGAGAGGTGGATGTTGAACATTTTTCATCCCAGGCTCCAATGATTGACGATGTGGCCACTCACTCCTGATGTAGTGGGAACCTCTTGCACAGCTGTCCCATTCACATAGTAAGCAGCAGTACTTGGTGTATCCCACCTGCAAGCCCATCACAAGAGCAGATCACCTACCTTTCACCTCAAAATATAAACTTGCACAGCACAGCCACCTTCTATGGCTACTGGAACAATAATGAAGATTAGTCAGACTGTGAGTGTGGTAAGAAACACACTGCCACAAGCCTGTTGGAACCTGTTGTAACACGTAGGTGAATCTTGAACAGTAGAGCTAAACAATTTTAACCATGATATTCATTATCAGTGGCCAAAAATTAGTTGGAAATTGCTACTTTTGTCTCGGAAGTATTTTGGTTGTTGACCAGTGAATTATTTATACTTCTTGATATGAAGCCAAGGATTCTGTTAGCTTTATTGCGAACACTTACGCACTGTTGTCTTGGCTTTAGATTACTTCTAACCAGAACTCCCAAATCCTTTTCGCAATCAGTAATATTAAGGTCTACACAGTTGAGTTTATATATGGCATTTTTATTTTCCTGTCCAATGTTTAGAACTTTACATTAGTCTATATTAAACTGCATCTGCCACTTCTCCGACCACTGCATCAGTCTATTCAAATCTTCCTGGAGTGCTCTGATGTCCTCGTCAGAATGAATTTGACGGTCTATTTTGGTATCATCGGCAAACTTGCGTATGTCGCTATTTATTCCCTCATCTATGTCGTTTATGTAGATTGTGAATAACAAGGGGGCCCAACACTGACCCTTGAGGAACACCGCTCGTGACGCGTCCCCACTCTGATTTCTCCCCATTTATGCAAACTCTCTGCTGCCTATCTGTCAACCAAACCTATATCCAGGAAAAAAATTTTCCTCCTATTTAGTGTGCCTCAATTTTCCACAGTAGTCTCTGATGTGGGACTCTATCAAAACCTTTACTGAAGTCCATATACACAATATCATATTCATTACCATGATCTACCTCCTCAAATACCTTAGTGACAAAAGTTAATAAATTCGTAAGACAGGAACGCCCTTTTTAAAACCGTGCTGAGATTCATTAATCGAATTATGTCTTTCAAGATGGCTATGAATCGCTTCAGCAATTACTGATTCCGTAAATTTTCCCACTAGTAACCTATTACCTGCTTTGAAAAGAGGTATTACATTTGCCATTTTCCACTTATGCGGCACTATGCCAGTTTGTAGTGATATGTTGAAAAGATTATCCATAGGTTTGCTAAGCTCCACTTTACATTCCTTTAGAACCCTTGCGTACAGTTCATCAGGGCCCGGGGATTTGCTATTTTTTAATTTATCTATTGTATCTGAGGACCATGTCGCTTGTAACCCTAATTGCGCATAGTTTACTATCGTCTTGCTCTAAAAAATTGATTGTTTCTGGAATGCTGCTAGTATCTTTCTGTATAAAAAACTGAGAGGAAATGTATTAAAAATTCTACACATTTCCTTATCACTGTTGGTGAGCTGACCCGAGTAACTTTTTAGTGGGCCTATCTTGTCCCTAATCTTACTTTTATATACCTGAGATAAACCTTTTGGATTAGTCTTCGATTCTCTTGTGACTTTAACCTCATAATCACTCTTTGCTTTTCTTATTCCCTTTTTTATTTTTCTTTAACTGAATATATTGATTTTTTAACTGCCCCTCTCCTCTTTTGATTTGCCTATATATGCCTCTCTTTTGACCAGTGAAATGTTTTAATTGATTATTTATCAATTCAGAATCATTTTTATTTGGTCAGATTTTTCTGTTTGGAACATAAGTTGTCTGAGCAGCTAGAACTATGTTCTGGAAAACGTCATATCGGCAACCATCACCTCCTACCTTACCCATAGTTCAGCCCACCCAGGTAATATCTCAGTCTTATGAAATCGGCCAAGCAGAAGTAAGGAACAGAGACTTGATTGCCATTATGAGAGTAATTCCATGATATATTAAAACTGAGTGATTTATGATCACTTTCCCCAAGCTCATCGTTAACCTCAAGATTATTAATTGGTGATTCCCTGCTGGCATGAACCAAGACAAGCAGGTTATTTCGTCTAGTTGGTTCTGTCACAAGCTGGTTTTTTTCTTTTAATCCTGAATCGTATCAAGAAAGTCACTTGACTAAATTTCCTGTCAAATCCTGTTAAAATCTCCCATTAACACAATTTCGAATGTAAATGCCTTACGAATTTCATCACATAGAAGTTTCCTGATCTCCTTAACAAGGTTTGGGGGCCTGTAAATCACACCCAAGATTAGTTTTTCACTGCCCTCCAGAAGCTGTAGCCACACAGATTCAGTGGCTGACACTTCTAATTTCATATCTTGTCTAATGCAACAAGTTAAATTATTTCTGACATACATCGCCACACTACCACCCTTCCTGTTGACCCTATCAGTGTGGAATAATTTATCGCCTTGTATGTGGCATTCAAAAGGCATTTCTCTATCTTTCGTATTGAACCAGGTCTTTGTTATAGCAATAATATCTATGCTTCTTGCATTTGCAATTAATCTTAGCTCATCTATCTTATTTTTTGCGCTCCTACTATTAGTAAAGATACTATGGTAAACCTTAAGGAAGCTAGTCTCTCTCTGTTTGCTCACCAGTTCCATTCTCTGTATTTGTAACTTTATGATAAATAATGTCTTTTAAACATTTACTGTTTTCAACCTTAGTGCTGCAACCTGTCTATTTCCCACACACAACCATAGCTCTATCTTCTATCAGTTTAAAATCCTAGACAAATCAGCAGTGGCCCTCTCGATCGAGTTGGCAAATGCGACCACCTCTGCCCCAGAGAGTGTACCCCATCCCTTACATACATATCATGTTTGCCATAAAAGTTGTCCCAGTTGTCAATGAATAAGATTGCAAGTTCCTTGCAGTATCTGTCTAGCCAGCAATTTGCACCAGTTGCCCTAGACATCCATTCATTGCCCATTCCCATTTTAGGCAAGATGCTACATATAATTGGGGCCCCTCCCTTAGACCTAATTAAATTTCATGCAGACGTTAGTGGATGAGTTTGGTAGGGTATGTAAAAGAAGAAAATTAAAAGTGAATATAGGAAAGAGTAAGGAGATGAGGATAAAAAAAATTAGGTGACGAAAGACTGGATATCAGATTGGAGGGAGAGTGTATGGAGGAGGTGAATGTATTCAGATATTTAGGAGTGGACGTGTCAGCAGATGGGTCTATGAAAGATGAGGTGAATCATAGAACTGACGATGGAAAAAGGTGAGTGGTGCACTGAGGATTCTGTAGAGACAAAGAACTTTGTCCGTGGAAGCAAAAAGGGGAATGTATGAGAGTATAGTTATACCAACACTCTTATATGGGTTTGAAACAGGGGTGGTAAATGTTGAAACATGAAGAAGGCTGGAGGCAGTGAAGATGTCATGTTTGCAAATATAATGCAGAGAATTCGTAGTTTGGAAATTAGGAGGTGGTGTGGTATTACCAAAACTATTACCCAGAGGGCTGAAAAGGATATATATATATATATATATATATATATATATATATATATATATATATATATATATATATATATATATATATATATATATATATATATATATGCAATAAGATCACAGTAAACAGGTGATTTCAGAATATGCAAAACAACCACTCTGAAAGAATAGAGAAATTCCAAGCGCTTTCGTGACTACTCACATTATCAAGGAACTATGAAAGTAAAGCATCCAAGGAAGCTATATAAGGGGTCTGGCCAGCACCTCACTATCAGATCCCACAACGGTTAAACACCTGACGCGCGCCGACCCAACTTGGATAGGTCCTTTGCACAACTCACCCACAAACTATTCTACCCAAGAAAATTTAAAAATTATTATTTGTCCAGTGTATTATTAAATTCTTCCCAAATTCTATTAATTATAAATGGATCTAATTTATATAAACCAAAGGAAATATTCATATTATTGTCAAAACTGCTTTTTATGAAACAAGATTCAATTATATTCCTGTCGACCATGGACTTGCTTGATACTACTTTCTCAACTTTTTGAAAATCAATTGGATGGTTAAAATCTCTTACATGAATAAATAGAGCATTGGAATCTTGTCCAGTTCTAATGCTATATTTATGTTGTTTTAATCTTAGTTCGAGATTTTTACCAGTTTGACCGTAATAAACTTTATCGCAAATTTTACAAGGAATCTTATAGACACATCCATCAGCATTTTGGGGGGAATTCTTTATCAAAAGTTTTTTTACTGTATCAAGATTTTTGAATACAACTTTAATATTAAAAGTCTTAAGAAGAGAAGGCATATCAACCAAGTTTTCATGGTAAGGGAGAACCAACATATTTTTAGTTGAATAAGGCTGGTTGTCCCTTTTTGGATTGTAAAAAGTATTTCTAGCAACTTTAAAAGATTTATCAATTACATTTCTTGGGTATTTTAAATCATTACCTATTTCATAAATTTTGGATATTTCCTCATCTATGAACTCAGGACTACAAATTCGTAAAGCTCTCAAAAACATTGATGAGAAAACAGACAGTTTGACTCTATCTTGATGCGAGGAATAATAGTGGACATAGGAACAGTTATTTGTAGGTTTTCTGTAAATTTTAAATTTGAATTCATTATTACCCTTAATAATTAAAACATCTAGAAAAGGCAATGAGTTATTTTCTTCAAACTCAACAGTAAAGTTTATAGAATGGGCTAAGCTATTTAATTTTCCAAGGAAATGGTGTATATCTACATTTTTGGGCATAAGACACAAAATATCATCAACATATCTGAACCATTTAGCTCTATTAGGGAGGATTGTGTTAAGCAACCTTGTTTCAAAAAATTCCATGTATAGGTTACTAAGAACAGGTGAAAGAGGATTTCTATTCTTTCAGAGTGGTTGTTTTGCATATATATATATATATATATATATATATATATATATATATATATATATATATATATATATATATATATATATATATATATATATATATATATATATATATATATATATATATATATATATATATATATATATATATATATATATATATATATATATATATATATATATATATATATATATATATATATATATATATCACTCCTATCAAACACGCTCACGCATGCCTGCTGGAAGTCCAAGCCCCTCGCACACAAAACCTCCTTTACCCCCTCCCTCCAACCCTTCCTAGGCCGACCCCTACCCCGCCTTCCTTCCACTACAGACTGATACACTCTTGAAGTCATTCTGTTTCGCTCCATTCTCTCTACATGTCCGAACCACCTCAACAACCCTTCCTCAGCCCTCTGGACAACAGTTTTGGTAATCCCGCACCTCCTCCTAACTTCCAAACTACGAATTCTCTGCATTATATTCACACCACACATTGCCCTCAGACATGACATCTCCACTGCCTCCAGCCTTCTCCTCGCTGCAACATTCATCACCCACGCTTCACACCCATATAAGAGCGTTGGTAAAACTATACTCTCATACATTCCCCTCTTTGCCTCCAAGGACAAAGTTCTTTGTCTCCACAGACTCCTAAGTGCACCACTCACTCTTTTTCCCTCATCAATTCTATGATTCACCTCATCTTTCATAGACCCATCCGCTGACACGTCCACTCCCAAATATCTGAATACGTTCACCTCCTCCATACTCTCTCCCTCCAATCTGATATTCAATCTTTCATCACCTAATCTTTTTGTTATCCTCATAACCTTACTCTTTCCTGTATTCACCTTTAATTTTCTTCTTTTGCACACCCTACCAAATTCATCCACCAATCTCTGCAGCTTCTCTTCAGAATCTCCCAAGAGCACAGTGTCATCAGCAAAGAGCAGCTGTGACAACTCCCACTTTGTGTGTGATTCTTTATCTTTTAACTCCACGCCTCTTGCCAAGACCCTCGCATTTACTTCTCTTACAACCCCATCTATAAATATATTAAACAACCACGGTGACATCACACATCCTTGTCTAAGGCCTACTTTTACTGGGAAAAAATTTCCCTCTTTCCTACATACTCTAACTTGAGCCTCACTATCCTCGTAAAAACTCTTCACTGCTTTCAGTAACCTACCTCCTACACCATACACTTGCAACATCTGCCACATTGCCCCCCTATCCACCCTGTCATACGCCTTTTCCAAATCCATAAATGCCACAAAGACCTCTTTAGCCTTATCTAAATACTGTTCACTTATATGTTTCACTGTAAACACCTGGTCCACACACCCCCTACCTTTCCTAAAGCCTCCTTGTTCATCTGCTATCCTATTCTCCGTCTTACTCTTAATTCTTTCAATTATAACTCTACCATACACTTTACCAGGTACACTCAACAGACTTATCCCCCTATAATTTTTGCACTCTCTTTTATCCCCTTTGCCTTTATACAAAGGAACTATGCATGCTCTCTGCCAATCCCTAGGTACCTTACCCTCTTCCATACATTTATTAAATAATTGCACCAACCACTCCAAAACTATATCCCCACCTGCTTTTAACATTTCTATCTTTATCCCATCAATCCCGGCTGCCTTACCCCCTTTCATTTTACCTACTGCCTCACGAACTTCCCCCACACTCACAACTGGCTCTTCCTCACTCCTACAAGATGTTATTCCTCCTTGCCCTATACACGAAATCACAGCTTCCCTATCTTCATCAACATTTAACAATTCCTCAAAATATTCCCTCCATCTTCCCAATACCTCTAACTCTCCATTTAATAACTCTCCTCTCCTATTTTTAACTGACAAATCCATTTGTTCTCTAGGCTTTCTTAACTTGTTAATCTCACTCCAAAACTTTTTCTTATTTTCAACAAAATTTGTTGATAACATCTCACCCACTCTCTCATTTGCTCTCTTTTTACATTGCTTCACCACTCTCTTAACCTCTCTCTTTTTCTCCATATACTCTTCCCTCCTTGCATCACTTCTACTTTGTAAAAACTTCTCATATGCTAACTTTTTCTCCCTTACTACTCTCTTTACATCATCATTCCACCAATCGCTCCTCTTCCCTCCTGCACCCACTTTCCTGTAACCACAAACTTCTGCTGAACACTCTAACACTACATTTTTAAACCTATATATTGGCTCACGTTCTTCATAAGTTTTTCTCTCTGCTATGTGTGGGTTATCTGAGTATGTTATATGCCCGGCGTCACCAGTCTATAATGAAGTGATGAGAATAGTCAAGTTTAGAAAATACTTCTTCGATGAAAGAGAATTCTTCCTCAAGTAATTCACTACTACAGATTTCAAGGTCTTGAAGGAAGAAGCTTATGATAACGTTACGTTTAGTTTTGGTGTTGTGGTGAGAGTAGAAGTGGAGAAGATCCTGCTGGTTGGTCGGTTTTCACTAGACTTTAAAACGAAGCTTTTACAACTTAGCTGAACCTCTTTCTAGGAAATTTCTTCAACCTTGTCTTAATTAGCAACAAACTTACAGGCTCATGCTAGGTAAGTGTTTCTCAACACCAACCTCTGCTGAGCAATCAACTTCAACATTCTCCACCTGACTCTTCATATCATGATGTTCCCTATATATACTAATGTATCTGCTCAGGAAGATCTGTGTGTGACTTGTGGGCGAAACGTTGTCAATAAAAAATAACATTATGTTAGATGTGTGTCAACTTTTCCATTGTGTCGGTAATGTATATCATTTATATCCCTGTTATGTTAATAGCTTATTAACATAATGTAACATAATATTACATAATAAAATATAATATGACAAAATAAAACATAACATAGCATAGCAAAACATAATATAACCCTCTCTACCAAGAAAAAAGAACAGCATAAAAGAAGGTAGGAAGCTTGGTGGCCAAGTTGGATCACTGGGAGGTAAAGTTTGTTGAGTCACCAGGTCAAGTCTTCCTGGAATACTTCTAACTTACATTTTTATTGTATTTTTATTGTCATTCAGGCTGCTGTTATCTGCGTGAAATTAATCATACACAATAAACTCAATAGTTTTGATGTATGCTGTTAATACTATGAGATATAAAACCACAGTACTGCATAAATTAAGAGTTTGTTCTGAGTTACCAGACCCGGGCACCTGGAGGTCAGTGGTTCATCTTTACGGTTCACTCACCCACTTACTCTGTGAGAAGTTCCTGAAGGGATACCTTTAAGCGTTTTAACGTTAAATATAACTGAGTCTTCCTCTTCTGAAGGGCGTCAGTGCGTAATGATTGATGTGTCTTACAGACAGAATATTATCCACCTGTATACAGAGCAACTCCTCATGTATAGGCTATGAAGGATCAGTTACGGAAGGAGAAGAGGGAATATAAATGAATAAATTTAAGGATAATGTGGATTAAAATAAAGCTCGAGTGCAAAAAAGTCGGTCATAATGAGTATGTATGAACCTGAAGAAGAGAGAAGTGTAGAGAAGAGAGAGAGATTTTGGGAGATATTAAGCGAGTGTGTAGGAACTTTTCTACCAAGTGAGAGAATAATTGTGGTAGGGGACCTAAATGCTGAAGTGGGAGAAACGTTGAGAGAGGGTGTGATAGGTAAGTTTGGAGTGCCAGGTATAAATGATGATGGGGGGACATTGATCGAACTTTGCATACAAAGGGGTTTGGTTATAGGTGATGGACTGGTTACATCGTCCTCAAGTATCTTCTGCTTCTATCAACTTTTATGTACTCGACTGAAGAAGCCTACTGTGTAGGCGAAACGTTTCGAAATAAAGATACCTAACTGTTGCATATGTGTCTTACCTATCACACTACATTTTAAGAAAAAAGGATAAATAAGTATACAAGATATGATACATATATGGCGAAATGACAGTAGTTTGTTGGACTATGTATTGATAGATAAAAGACTGTTGGGTGGACTTCAGGATGTACATGTTTATAGAGGGGCAACGGATATATAAGATCAAATTTTAGAAGTAGCTACAGTGAAAGTAAAAGGAAAATGGAAGTAGCAAGTAAGAGAGAGGTGAAAGGTTATAAACTAAAGAAGGAGGCAGTTAGGGTAAGATATAACAACTACTGGAGGATGGATGGGCTAGTGAGAGATTAGGCAATGATGTTGAAGATGTATGGGGTAGGTTTAAGAATGTAGTGTTAAAGTGTTCAGCAGAAGTTTGTGGTTACAGGAAAGTGGGTGAGGGAGGGAAGAAGAGCGATTGATGGAATAATGAGGTAAAGAGAGTAATAAGAGAGAAAAAGTTATCATATGAGAGGTTTTTGCAAAGTAGAAGTGATACAAGGATGGAGGAGAATATGGAGAGAAAACGAGAGGTAAAGAGAGTGGTGAAGGAATGTAATAAGAGAGTAAATGAGAGAGTGGGAGAGATATCAACAAATTTCGTTGAAAATAAGAATAAATTTTGGAGCGTGAGTAATAAGCTGAGAAAGTCTAGGGAACGAATTGAATTGATAGTTTAAAATAGGAGAGGAGAGTTATTACATGGAGAGTTAGAGGTATTGCGAAGATGGAGGGAATATTTTGAGGAATTGTTAAATGTTGATGAAGATAGAAAAGCTGTGATTTCGTTTATAGGTCAAGGAGGAATAACATCTTGTAGGAGTGAGGAAAAGCCAGTTGTGAGTGTGGGGGAAGTTCGTGAGGCAGTTGTTAGAATGGAAGAGGGTAAGGCAGCTGGAATTGATGGGATAAAGATAGAAATGTTAAAAGCAGGTGGGGATATAGTTTTGGAGTGGTTAATGATTTTATTTAATAAATGTATGGAAGAGAATAAGGTACCTAGGGATTGGTTGAGAGCATTCATAGTTCTTTCGTACAAAGGCAAAGGGGACAAAAGAGAGTGCATAAAGTATAGGGGAATAAGTCTGTTTAGTATACCTGGTAAAGTGTATGATAGAGTTATTATTGATAGAATTAAAAGTAAGACGGAGAGCAGGATAGCAGATGAACAAGGAAGCTTTAGGAAGGGAAACGGGTGTGTAGACCAAGTGTTTACAGTGAAACACATAGGTGAGCAGTATTTAGATAAGGGTAAAGGGGTTTTTGTGTCATTTATGGATTTGGAAAAGGCATATAATAGGGTAGATGGGAGGCGATTGGCAGATGTTGCATATGTGTGGAATAGTAGGAAGGTTACTGAAAGCGGTGAAGAGCTTTTATGAGGATAGTGAGGCTCAGGTTAGAGTATGTACGAGAGAGGGAAATTATTTCCCAGTAAAAGCAGGCTTTAGGCAGGGATGGGTGATGTCACCATTGTTGTTCAATATATGTATAGATGGGGTTGTAAGAATGCGTGGATGTTGGCATGAGGTGTGGGGTTAAAAGAAAAAGAATCTAACACAAAATGGAAGGTGTCACAGTTGCTCTTTGCTGATGACACTGTTCTTTTGGGAGATTTTGAAGAGAAGTTACAGAGGTTGGTTGATGATTTTGGTAGGGTATTTAAAAAAAGGAAATTAAAAGTGAATATAGGAAAGAGTAAGGAAATGAGGATAACAAAAATTTTAGGTAACGAAAGACTGAATATCAAATTGGAGGGAGAGTATGGAGGAGGTGAATGTATTCAGATTGTGTCAGCAGATTGGTCTATGAAAGGTGAGGTGAATCATAGAATTAACGAGGGGAATAATGTGAGTGGTGACTGAGGAGTCTGTGGAGATAAAGAACATTATCCATGGAAGCAAACAGGGGAATGTATGAGAGTATAGTTATACCAACCCTCTTATCTGAGTGTGAGGCATGAGTGGTGAATGTTGGAGGCAGTGGAGATGTCATGTCTGAGGGCAATGCAGAGAATCCATTGTTTGGAAATTACAAGGAGGTGCGGGATTACCAAAACATGTAGAGAGGAGTGAACGAAATACAATATTGGAGGGATGGCGGGGTCGGGGTTGGAGGCAGGGGATAAAAGAGGTTTGGTGTGTGAGGGGCTTGGACTTCCAGCAAGCATGCGTGACTGTGTTAGATAAGAGCAAAAGGAGAAAAATGGTTTTTAGAACTTGACGAGCTGTTGGAGTGTGAGCAATGTAACATTTATGAAGGGCACCTAGGATTTGAGTCCTGGAGATGGGAAGTACACAGTCTGCACTCAGAAGGAGGGGTCTTAATGTTGCAATTTTATAACTGTAGTATGAGTGCGCCTCTGGCAAGACAGTGATGGAGTGAATGATGATGAATGTTTTTCTTTCTCGGGCCACCCTGCCAAGATGGGCCACCCTGCCATGATGGGTCACCCTGCCTTGGTGGGAAACGGACGATGTGTGAAATAAAAAATATAAAAAACAGTAATAATAATTATACAATAACTACTTACTACTAGGTGAACAAGTGATAACAATAACTACTTACTACTAGGTGAACAAGTGATAACAATAACTACTTACTACTAGGTGAACAAGTGATAACAATAACTACTTACTACTAGGTGAACAAGTGATAACAATAACTACTTACTACTAGGTGAACAAGTGATAACAATAACTACTTACTACTAGGTGAACAAGTGATAACAATAACTACTTACTACTAGGTGAACAAGTGATAACAATAACTACTTACTACTAGGTGAACAAGTGATAACAATAACTACTTACTACTAGGTGAACAAGAGATAACAATAACTTACTACTAGATGAATATGTTACCAGACGCTGCCACGTGTTGTGTATTGATGCTTTCCCCAGGTTCGTGGGTACAGGAGTTCATCTGTGTCTTCTCAGATATTCTCCCTTCCCCACATCCTAACCTACACTTCCTATCCTACTCTCAGGTTCATGGGTCCAGGAGTCCATCTGTGTCCCCTCAGATATTCTCCCTTCCCCACATCCTAACCTACACTTCCTATCCTACTCTCAGGTTCATGGGTCCAGGAGTCCATCTGTGTCCCCTCAGATATTCTCCCTTCCCCACATCCTAACCTACACTTCCTATCCTACTCTCAGGTTCATGGGTCCAGGAGTCCATCTGTGTCCCCTCAGATATTCTCCCTTCCCCACATCCTAACCTACACTTCCTATCCTACTCTCAGGTTCATGGGTCCAGGAGTCCATCTGTGTCCCCTCAGATATTCTCCCTTCCCCACATCCTAACCTACACTTCCTATCCTACTCTCAGGTTCATGGGTCCAGGAGTCCATCTGTGTCCCCTCAGATATTCTCCCTTCCCCACATCCTAACCTACACTTCCTATCCTACTCTCAGGTTCATGGGTCCAGGAGTCCATCTGTGTCCCCTCAGATATTCTCCCTTCCCCACATCCTAACCTACACTTCCTATCCTACTCTCAGGTTCATGGGTCCAGGAGTCCATCTGTGTCCCCTCAGATATTCTCCCTTCCCCACATCCTAACCTACACTTCCTATCCTACTCTCAGGTTCATGGGTCCAGGAGTCCATCTGTGTCCCCTCAGATATTCTCCCTTCCCCACATCCTAACCTACACTTCCTATCCTACTCTCAGGTTCATGGGTCCAGGAGTCCATCTGTGTCCCCTCAGATATTCTCCCTTCCCCACATCCTAACCTACACTTCCTATCCTACTCTCAGGTTCATGGGTCCAGGAGTCCATCTGTGTCCCCTCAGATATTCTCCCTTCCCCACATCCTAACCTACACTTCCTATCCTACTCTCAGGTTCATGGGTCCAGGAGTCCATCTGTGTCCCCTCAGATATTCTCCCTTCCCCACATCCTAACCTACACTTCCTATCCTACTCTCAGGTTCATGGGTCCAGGAGTCCATCTGTGTCCCCTCAGATATTCTCCCTTCCCCACATCCTAACCTACACTTCCTATCCTACTCTCAGGTTCATGGGTCCAGGAGTCCATCTGTGTCCCCTCAGATATTCTCCCTTCCCCACATCCTAACCTACACTTCCTATCCTACTCTCAGGTTCATGGGTCCAGGAGTCCATCTGTGTCCCCTCAGATATTCTCCCTTCCCCACATCCTAACCTACACTTCCTATCCTACTCTCAGGTTCATGGGTCCAGGAGTCCATCTGTGTCCCCTCAGATATTCTCCCTTCCCCACATCCTAACCTACACTTCCTATCCTACTCTCAGGTTCATGGGTCCAGGAGTCCATCTGTGTCCCCTCAGATATTCTCCCTTCCCCACATCCTAACCTACACTTCCTATCCTACTCTCAGGTTCATGGGTCCAGGAGTCCATCTGTGTCCCCTCAGATATTCTCCCTTCCCCACATCCTAACCTACACTTCCTATCCTACTCTCAGGTTCATGGGTCCAGGAGTCCATCTGTGTCCCCTCAGATATTCTCCCTTCCCCACATCCTAACCTACACTTCCTATCCTACTCTCAGGTTCATGGGTCCAGGAGTCCATCTGTGTCCCCTCAGATATTCTCCCTTCCCCACATCCTAACCTACACTTCCTATCCTACTCTCAGGTTCATGGGTCCAGGAGTCCATCTGTGTCCCCTCAGATATTCTCCCTTCCCCACATCCTAACCTATACTTCCTATCCTACTCTCAGGTTCATGGGTCCAGGAGTCCATCTGTGTCCCCTCAGATATTCTCCCTTCCCCACATCCTAACCTATACTTCCTATCCTACTCTCAGGTTCATGGGTCCAGGAGTCCATCTGTGTCCCCTCAGATATTCTCCCTTCCCCACTTCGTATCCTACATTCAGTAATCCCAACTTTTGCATCAAAGCCTTCCCCGGGAATTCATCCGTGGACCCCCGGATGTCTTCCCTTCCCTTCAAGTCTGGGTGATGCCTTACCCAGTCCTACCCACGGTCCGTGGTCAGCAGTCCCACCCCAGGTCTGTGGTTCCAGGTATTGCACCTTTCCACACTTTCCTGAGGTAAGCAAGTCCCACCCCAGATCCGTGGTTCCAGGTATTCACCTTTCACCACTTCCCTGAGGTCAGCAAGTCCCACCCCAGGTACGTGGATCCAGGTATACACCTGAGGTCAGCAAGTCCCACCCCAGGTCCGTGGAGGTCCAGGTAGCATCCCACCCTTCACCACTTCCCTGAGGTCAGCAAGTCCCACCCCAGGTCCGTGGATCCAGGTATTCACCCTTCACCACTTCCCTGAGGTCAGCAAGTCCCACCCCAGGTCCGTGGATCCAGGTACATACCCTTCACCACTTCCCTGAGGTCAGCAAGTCCCACCCCAAGTCTGTGGTTCCAGGTATTTACCCTTCACCACTTCCCTGACCACTTCCCTGAGGTCAGCAAGTCCCACCCCAGGTCCGTGGATCCAGGTATTCACCCTTCACCACTTCCCTGAGGTCAGCAAGTCCCACCCCAGGTCCGTGGATCCAGGTACATACCCTTCACCACTTCCCTGAGGTCAGCAAGTCCCACCCCAGGTCCGTGGATCCAGGTATTCACCCTTCACCACTTCCCTGAGGTCAGCAAGTCCCACCCCAGGTCCGTGGATCCAGGTATTCACCCTTCACCACTTCCCTGAGGTCAGCAAGTCCCACCCCAGGTCCGTGGATCCAGGTATTCACCCTTCACCACTTCCCTGAGGTCAGCAAGTCCCACCCCAGGTCCGTGGATCCAGGTATTCACCCTTCACCACTTCCCTGAGGTCAGCAAGTCCCACCCCAGGTCCGTGGATCCAGGTATTCACCCTTCACCACTTCCCTGAGGTCAGCAAGTCCCACCCCAGGTCCGTGGATCCAGGTATTCACCCTTCACCACTTCCCTGAGGTCAGCAGTTTTAACCAGCCTTGAAGCACTGTCCATATATGATATTACTACACAAGTGTATTAATATCAGTATACGAAGGTAGATGTTATTACAGAGGAGGACACGCAGATAATCTGCGCTCTGTAATAACATCCTCCTGGACAGACTCGAACGTCGACTACCTGAGACAAGAGAGATCTCTATCACAGTTCGTCCACCAAGAACTGGCCACTAGTGAAAATCTGGAACATATATTTATATTTAATATTGTTCCTATGTCAGTTATTAGCTTCTTCAATTATTTATTTGTATAAGTGTATTTGTGAACGTTTCTATGTGCGTCGATTAGTGTGGGTGTGTGAACCTTTGTGTTCCCTGTATGGTAACTGTAATTAATTGTTAGCAGTTACCTTTCTTCCCTCGTTATTAATCTTTATTTTCATGGTACGCCAAAGTTCTCAAGCGAGCACTTGTAAATATACGTTCCACTCCTGTATCATTTATTCTATTTGAGTTTGTCTTAATAAGAGCTTCTCTCTTATTTAGGGCTGTACACTTGTGTTTATTCCTGCTTTGCTTTGAATTTAAAGTAATTTTTTTAATCCTCACCATTTCTTTTAAAGGTCATACTCCTATCGTATGAGTGATTTAGCGAGCAGATTGTAACTGTATTTATTTCTTCATTTTAGCCTTGACTTGTCGGCGTGGGTCATGTGACACAGGCGAGGTTACGATAAGGACAGCAGGGATCTGGCATAGATCCAGAGCATTGAACTAGCCTAAAATACCTACGATCCAAGAGCAACCTTCTACACTTAACCGATCACCTCAGCCAGCTATACACCCAGCTACCCAGTGTAACTACGTGTCTTGTCGGGCTACTCAACACTCTGGTGATAACAGTGGCTATCCACCGTCTTCAACACTGGATAAGGATAAGTTCACCTCTTGGCAGAATCGTATTGTGGAAACCGTCGTTCGAGTCACGAACAACGACTTTGAGTTGCGACACCACTCAAAGTTCTGCGTCATGAACATCGCCACAACACGCAAAACCTGTGTATAAATTAGCTTTGAAATCACGTATTATTTATGTATTTCATTTTTCATTTTTTCTTTCAAGTAGGACAAATTCTCATGTTTAATTGCTTTACATTTTCGCATCAATTCTTATGTGTTTATCTTTGTATGTTATTATTATAGTTTCCATTTACTTTTCCAGCCTTGTTAAATACTGACCTAATATCTGACAGGACTGAGAAAGTCTTCACATATATTATCATTATTATCAACATTTTGTGTTTCCCTGTGTCAGTTAATCATCCAAGTTCCACTGAAAAAGTCCTCATAAGGTTTATTCATTCATGTGAAAGTGGCTATCACCACCAGGAACAACATTAATGTTCACTATGATGAATGAACACTTACAAGAACAACATTAATGTTCACTATGATGAATGAACACTTACAAGAACAACATTAATGTTCACTATGATGAATGAACACTTACAAGAACAACATTAATGTTCACTATGATGAATGAACACTTACAAGAACAACATTAATGTTCACTATGATGAATGAACACTTAAAGAACAACATTAGTGTTCACTATGATGAATGAACACATACAAGAACAACATTAATGTTCACTATGATGAATGAACACTTACAAGAACAACATTAATGTTCACTATGATGAATGAACACTTACAAGAACAACATTAATGTTCACTATGATGAATGAACACATACAAGAACAACATTAATGTTCACTATGATGAATGAACACATACAAGAACAACATTAATGTTCACTATGATGAATGAACACATACAAGAACAACATTAATGTTCACTATGATGAATGAACACATACAAGAACAACATTAATGTTCACTATGATGAATGAACACAGAACAACATTAATGTTCACTATGATGAATGAACACATACAAGAACAACATTAATGTTCACTATGATGAATGAACACATACAAGAACAACATTAATGTTCACTATGATGAATGAACACATACAAGAACAACATTAATGTTCACTATGATGAATGAACACATACAAGAACAACAAACACACATTAATGTTCACTATGATGAATGAACACATACAAGAACAACATTAATGTTCACTATGATGAATGAACACATACAAGAACAACATTAATGTTCACTATGATGAATGAACACATACAAGAACAACATTAATGTTCACTATGATGAATGAACACATACAAGAACAACATTAATGTTCACTATGATGAATGAACACATACAAGAACAACATTAATGTTCACTATGATGAACGAAAACATACAAGAAAAACATAGGTATTCACCTTTACATTAATAATGAATAACACTGGTGTTTCCCTTCAAAATAATAGTCAGTGTTGTATGTGAACAACACTGACATGAACAACACTGACAGGAACAACACTGACATGAACAACACTGACATGAACAACACTGACATGAACAACACTGACAGGAACAACACTGACATGAACAACACTGACAGGAACAACACTGACATGAACAACACTGACATGAACAACACTGACAGGAACAACACTGACATGAACAACACTGACAGGAACAACACTGACATGAACAACACTGACAGGAACAACACTGACAGGAACAACACTGACATGAACAACACTGACAGGAGCAACACTGACATGAACAACACTGACAGGAACAACACTGACAGGAGCAACACTGACAGGAACAACACTGACATAAACAACACTGACAGGAACAACACTGACAGGAACAACACTGACATAAACAACACTGACATAAACAACACTGACAGGAACAACACTGACAGGAACAACACTGACATGAACAACACTGACAGGAACAACACTGAGAGGAACAAGTGACAGGAACAACACTGACAGAAACAACACTGACAGGAACAAGTGACATGAACAACACTGACATAAACAACACTGACAGGAACAACACTGGCAGAAACAACACTGACAGGAACAACACTGACATGAACAACACTGACAGGAACAACACTGACAGGAACAACACTGACAGGAACAACACTGACAGGAACAACACTGACAGGAACAACACTGACAGGAACAACACTGACAGGAACAACACTGACAGGAACAACACTGACAGGAACAACACTGACAGGAACAACACTGACAGGAACAACACTGACATGAACAACACTGACATGAACAACACTGACATGAACACTGACAGGAACAAGTGACAGGAACAACACTGACAGGAACAACACTGACAGGAACAACACTGACAGGAACAACAATGACAGGAACAACAATGACAGGAACAACAATGACAGGAACAACAATGACAGGAACAACACTGACAGGAACAAGTGACAGCAACAACACTGACAGGAACAACACTGACATGAACAACACTGACATGAGCAACACTGATAGGAACAACACTGAACAACACTGACAGGAACAACACTGACAGGAACAACACTGAGAACAACACTGACAGGAACAACACTGACAGGAACAACACTGACAGGAACAACACTGACAGACAGAACAACATTGACAGGAACAACACTGACATGAACAACACTGACAGGAACAACACTGACATGAACAACACTGACAGGAACAACACTGACAGGAACAACACTGACAGGAACAACACTGACAGGAACAACACTGACAGGAACAACACTGACAGGAACAACACTGACAGGAACAACACTGACAGGAACAACACTGACAGGAACAACACTGACAGGAACAACACTGACAGGAACAACACTGACAGAAACAACACTAACATGAACAACACTGACATAAACAAGTTACCTCTGGTGAGTGAAGACAAACAAAAACACAGACAAGACTCTTAAGTTGTCATCTAATTGCAAAATAAAATTGTTTTTACAATGGTTGATTCATAGCTCCTGGACCCGCTTCGTAACTTTTTTTACCGGTTTTGTTGATTTCTGGTCTTCAGGGACTGATCATATCCATTCTTTAAAGCTGTGTATATTGTTTGTCTCCATCACCACCACCAACACTTGACCTAGTACAGTCCACTTAGCACCAACACTTGACCTGGTACAGTCCACTTAGCACCAACACTTGACCTGGTACAGTCCACTTAGCACCAACACTTGACCTGGTACAGTCCACTTAGCACCAACACTTGACCTGGTACAGTCCACTTAGCACCAACACTTGACCTGGTACAGTCCACTTAGCACCAACACTTGACCTGGTACAGTCCACTTAGCACCAACACTTGACCTGGTACAGTCCACTTAGCACCAACACTTGACCTGGTACAGTCCACTTAGCACCAACACTTGACCTGGTACAGTCCACTTAGCACCAACACTTGACCTGGTACAGTCCACTTAGCACCAACACTTGACCTGGTACAGTCCACTTAGCACCAACACTTGACCTGGTACAGTCCACTTAGCACCAACACTTGACCTGGTACAGTCCACTTAGCACCAACACTTGACCTGGTACAGTCCACTTAGCACCAACACCTGACCTGGTACAGTCCACTTAGCACCAACACTTGACCTGGTACAGTCCACTTAGCACCAACACTTGACCTGGTACAGTCCACTTAGCACCAACACTTGACCTGGTACAGTCCACTTAGCACCAACACTTGACCTAGTACAGTCCACTTAGCACCAACACTTGACCTAGTACAGTCCACTTAGCACCAACACTTGACCTGGTACAGTCCACTTAGCACCAACACTTGACCTGGTACAGTCCACTTAGCACCAACACTTGACCTGGTACAGTCCACTTAGCACCAACACTTGACCTGGTACAGTCCACTTACCACCAACACTTGACCTAGTACAGTCCACTTAGCACCAACACTTGACCTGGTACAGTCCACTTACCACCAACACTTGACCTGGTACAGTCCACTTAGCACCAACACTTGACCTGGTACAGTCCACTTAGCACCAACACTTGACCTGGTACAGTCCACTTAGCACCAACACTTGACCTGTACAGTCCACTTAGCACCAACACTTGACCTGGTACAGTCCACTTAGCACCAACACTTGACCTGGTACAGTCCACTTAGCACCAACACTTGACCTGGTACAGTCCACTTAGCACCAACACTTGACCTGGTACAGTCCACTTAGCACCAACACTTGACCTGGTACAGTCCACTTAGCACCAACACTTGACCTGGTACAGTCCACTTAGCACCAACACTTGACCTGGTACAGTCCACTTAGCACCAACACTTGACCTGGTACAGTCCACTTAGCACCAACACTTGACCTGGTACAGTCCACTTAGCACCAACACTTGATCTGGTACAGTCACTTAGGACACACACATACACACACACACACACACACACACACACACACACACACACACACACACACACACACACACACACACACACACACACACACACACACACACACACACACACACACACACAAACTCCAGTAACGAAAAAAAATTTTCAAACTCCTAGATTCGACGTCTTGACAAAATAATTCAGCGGGCTGTCTTATAACTTAGCTAGCTGCTCTTTTTATTAATTAATGTGTGTAGCACCGTTCTTGTATTTTCTAGTATGTTCCTCTACTCTACTGAATTGTTATTGTATGAAGTTGTACGGTACTTGTGTGTTACTGTATTGTTCTGTGTTACTTGTGTGTTACTGTATTGTTCTGTGTTACTTGTGTGTTACTGTATTGTTCTGTGTTACTTGTGTGTTACTGTATTGTTCTGTGTTACTTGTGTGTTACTGTATTGTTCTGTGTTACTTGTGTGTTACTGTATTGTTCTGTGTTACTTGTGTGTTACTGTATTGTTCTGTGTTACTTGTGTGTTTCTGTATTGTTCTGTGTTACTTGTGTGTTACTGTATTGTTCTGTGTTACTTGTGTGTTACTGTATTGTTCTGTGTTACTTGTGTGTTACTGTATTGTTCTGTGTTACTTGTGTGTTATTGTATTGTTCTGTGTTACTTGTGTGTTACTGTATTGTTCTGTGTTACTTGTGTGTTACTGTATTGTTCTGTGTTACTTGTGTGTTACTGTATTGTTCTGTGTTACTTGTGTGTTACTGTATTGTTCTGTGTTACTTGTGTGTTACTGTATTGTTCTGTGTTACTTGTGTGTTACTGTATTGTTCTGTGTTACTTGTGTGTTACTGTGTTACTTGTGTGTTACTGTATTGTTCTGTGTTACTTGTGTGTACTGTATTGTTCTGTGTTACTTGTGTGTTACTGTATTGTTCTGTGTTACTTGTGTGTTACTGTATTGTTCTGTGTTACTTGTGTGTTACTGTATTGTTCTGTGTTACTTGTGTGTTACTGTATTGTTCTGTGTTACTTGTGTGTTACTGTATTGTTCTGTGTTACTTGTGTGTTAGTGTATTGTTCTGTGTTACTTGTGTGTTACTGTATTGTTCTGTGTTACTTGTGTGTTACTGTATTGTTCTGTGTTACTTGTGTGTTACTGTATTGTTCTGTGTTACTTGTGTGTTACTGTATTGTTCTGTGTTACTTGTGTGTTACTGTACACATCTCTGTACCAGTGAGTCTACACGCTTCAGTTCCACTCTTCACCGTAGATACCAGTGAGCCTACACGCTTCTATACTGTTCTGTACTGATATTGTGTGTATTGCACTGTACTGGTCCTGTGTGTTATTTTACTGTGTTGGTGTTCTGTGTTAGTGTACTACGTTGTTTTATGTGTTACTGTAAAGTACTGATCCTGTGTTTTAATATACTGTACTGGGATTCTGTGTATTGTTCTGTTCTGGTCTTCTGTGTTATTGTACTGTACTGGTCTTCTGTGTTATTGTACTGTACTGGTCTTCTGTGTTATTGTACTGTACTGGTCTTCTGTGTTATTGTACTGTACTGGTCTTCTGTGTTATTGTACTGTACTGGTCTTCTGTGTTATTGTACTGTACTGGTCTTCTGTGTTATTGTACTGTACTGGTCTTCTGTGTTATTGTACTGTTTTATATTACATATATTTTTGTGTGTAATTATGATGGTTTGTTTGTTATTAAGCTTTTTTATGTGTTATTGTACTAATTTATTTGTCACTACACTGTTTTATGTCTCAATTTACTTTTTTATGTGTTTATCTAATGATTTGTGTCACTATACTTTTTTATTGTTATGATACTTATGAGTTACTTTCATGTTTTGTGTGTTAATACACTGTTTTATATGTCACTGTAAAACATTCTGACTTGATTCATCTTAACCAAACCATACCACGGGCGGGATTTGAGACTCTCTGACCGCGGGTTCAAATCCCGCCCGTGGTTTGGTTTGTTTGCAATCGTGCCATTATGAGTCTCGTTTTATTCATCTTATACGTTACAAACGAATCGCTACCTAAAGTCTTTTACCAATTGAGTCTTGCCAAAACTATTTCCAACAGAAACCTACCGGAGGTCTTCTACTAAAAGTCTTCTGGTAACAGTCCTTCCAGTAGTAATCTCATAATAGCGTCCAGTCTTATAAACTTGATTCCTACCAACACAATCCTAAGAAAAGAATCCTGTCAATAAGTTTTCTATCAGGTATTTACCAGACAGGTTACATACAGTGTTATTAACTCTGGTGTATCAGACAGACTTTATACACAACACAACACAACGATGGTGGTGAAAAAAACACATAACAGCAGAGAGGAACTTTCAACTGTGAAACAAACTCCTTCATTCAATAGTTCCCTTCTACAGTTTTGTCTTTTTCATTACTTTCCAGCTAT
>NW_027198587.1:0-42337 GCF_038502225.1 Cherax quadricarinatus | reverse complement strand
TTTAACTGAATACAATTTTTAATATAATCATCAATTATTTTTGTTATTTCATCATTTTTAATATTTTTTGTCCATTCTAATGTAGGTCTAAATGGAAATGAAGGAAGACTAGATAGTAATTTTATAAGAGATTCTATTAAAGATTCAAGAGATTCTTTTGAAATATAATTTAATGTATCATCTTCTGTAATAATAGGCAAATTTGATGGAATTATATTATTATCCAAAAAATTTTGCATATCATCAGGGAATTTAGAAGAATCAATAATCATATTTTTACCTATCTTTTTAAAATTAAAAACATTAGATTCCATAATTAATATTATTTATTTTTATTTATAAAACTAATTATGAATATTTATTTAAACTAAATTTAATTTTTTTTAATATCCTTTTTTTTTTCTTTTTCAGATGTAGAATATTGTTAGAAGATGGGTGGAGTGAAGTGTGGAATTTGTGAGAGGGAGGGGCATAGATAAGCTCATCCAACATTTACTGGATAAAAATTTTCTTAACTGGCAACTGTGTACTGTTAACGAGAGAAGGAAGGTTCAGCACTTTTTTCATATTAGTATGCTTATGAATTTAGTGATGAGATGGCTAGTGTTATTTTCTCTAAAAGAGCTCCTCAGAGAGTATTTAGACATAATTTAAAAAGATATTGTGTTAACTTCAGATATTTCACACTGAAACGAAGTAAACTAAAAGGAGCAAATGAAAATGACCTTAGATCATATGCCATAAAAGGAATTTATTACTATCATAGAAATAATGGTGTAACTCCATCAGCATTTGCCTATATGTGTCATTTTTGTGATTCAATTATTCAAGTGAACAAACTTTCTGAACATAGTTGTTCAAAAAATAGAAAAAACCTTCATAATAACACACCTAAATTAATAGATAAAATTTTATCTATCATACATACATGCACAAATACTTCTTCACCACATAAAGGAGTAAATTACTGCAAAAGAAGTGAATCACTTTTCAAAAAATTTAACATTGATGATTTACAAAAAGATGGAATATTTCTGAATGCCTCTTCATTCCCACCAAGATTTCACTGTAGGTGTTGTGATGTTTTCTATTATTTGGATGATTTTAGTAATTCTGAAGAACTCTTTGAAGAACATTTAAAAGTAAAGAAAAAAATAGAAGATCCTAATAATCTTTCACATTATTTAAATGAACTTATAGAATGTGAACCTAATATTTATAAGACAGTCTCAGTTGATGATGTTCCTTATGTAAGTGAAGTATTAAAACAGAGAATTTATTATACTAGAAGTATACATTTCACCAAAAAGGATTTATTATATGATATAATTGCATATAAAAAAATCTTTGAAAAAACAGTTCCTGGTGAAATAAATAATGGGAAAAGAAAAACAGATGACATTAATAAAATAAAAAATAAGAAAATGAAATGTGATGAAAATTCACAACTGCAACAAGATCAAAAAAAAGAAGCTGCAGCAAATATTGAACTTAATAATGCAGTACAATCAATGTTATTAAATGAAGGATTAATAACAGATAATAATTATTCAATACAAGACAACCAATATTTTCAGTCTACAAATTATATTCCAGTTAATGAAGAACAAGTAAAACAAGTTTTTTTATACACTCAGAATTCAGTGGTTGATAAAGGACATTTATCTCATGATGAAAAAACTTCAGTACAAGAAACTTATCAATGTGTTCAAACTACTCAACCTACTCAAACTACTCAACCTACTCAGCCTACTCAGCCTACGAAGTACTTTTCATTTAGAAAAATAAATGATGATCAACCTTTAATAGAACTAATAAGTAATGAGAAATTTGTAGATCAGTTCTTAGAAACAACAACTGAAATGCATCCTCCTTCAACAACTGAAATGCATCCTCCTTCAACAACTGAAATGCATCCTCCTTCAACAACTGAAATGCATCCTCCTTCAACAACTGAAATGTATCCAACTGAAATGCATCCTCCTTCAACAACTAAAATGTATCCAACTGAAATGCATCTTCCTTCAATAACTACTCTTTCAACAACTGAAATATATCTCCCTTCAACAACTGAAATGTATCCAACTGAAATGCATCTTCCTTCAATAACTACTCCTTCAACAACTGAAATGTATCCCCCTTCAACAACTGAAATGCATCCTCCTCCACCACCTCCACCTAAAATTCAACCTTCATTACCACAACAACTAGAAAATATTTCAAATTTCATAGAAACATTAAATGATGTAGATATGAACTTTGATATAGCAGCACCATCACCATACACTGTAAAACTTATTAATCAGGTGGATAGTGAAGCAGAAAATATAAATTTTCCTGAAGACAAAATACAAGAGGTAACAAAAATAGTTGATCATTCAAAAAAAATGTTAACGACACTCTCAGTTATAAAAAATAAAGTGCAAGTTTGTTGGAAAACATATTTTGAAAATATAAAAAAATGTGTTGGTAAGTAATATAAATTTTTATGTTGAATTTTATATATTTTTATAAAATATTATAAATAATTTTATTTTTATAATAAACAAATTTATTTATATTTATACATTAATAATAATTTTCTATAATTTTAGAAAATAGTTCATCACTTCCACTTAAATCACAACAAAGATCAGAACAAGAACAAGAACTTTCTGTATTAGACCAAGTACAATCACAAGCACAAGCAATCGAACAAGAAACAGAAGTGTCTGATGATGATGATGATGATGATGATGATGATGATGATGATGATGATGATGATGATGATGATGATAGTTAAAAAAAAGTTCTATATTGTAATTATATAGTAATTTTTTTATATGCTTCAATTAATATTAGAACAATAAAATTATACATATTACTAATTATTTAGGGTAAATTATGAATATTATAATTTTCTAAATTAAAACCTAAGAAATTCATAATATTATTCATTAAATTACTAGATTTGTGATTAACAGTTTTAATTTTTTTGATATATAATGAAAATTTTTGTATATTCGATTTTACCCAATTGTATTCATCAATATTATCAATATTATTAATAATTTCTATTTCAACATTTAAATAAGAATTATTTTCTAAAATTGTACGTGAACAATACCATTTTACTTGGTCTGGCCAAATTAAATGTAACAATAAACATTGCATTTTAAATTCTACAATTTCTTCAATGATACGATTAGCTAAAATATATTCTTTATCATTATAATAATTATAATATTCACTTTGATATAACTCTTCACATGATACTATTAACATAAGAGTTAAACGATTTATTTCATTTAATAAACTGGCACATGTAGAGTTATATTTATCAGTTAAATGTAAATTACATTGTAAATTTTGAATATCTGAATTTAATACAGGTGAACTATAAAAATTAATTTCATTTGTTGAATTATTATACCCTTTAATTAAATTTTTAGCAATTATCTGACATATATTTGTAATACTTTGAGAAGGAATTTTTTTATAATATGGTATAAATTTGGGTATATTGTAAGGTATTTCTAATTTTATTCTGTCACCAAAATGACAAATAGTTGTATTTTTAATATTATATACTGTTACTGTAAATAAAGATGGCAGCTTACGTAGAATTTGGTTATCACCATATACCCATACATATTTTATAGAATATGTCTTTAAATGATATTTAATAAATTTATTTAATTCAGATATAGTATATCCATTATTTATATATTCTTTTTCGTCTTCTTCTTTTTCAATTTCTTCATTTCCTTTATAATTTAAATTATTTTCTTTTTCATTAAAACTTTTTTTTTTCATTGACTTTAAACAATTATAAATATTTTTTAATGGTACATGAAAATTTTGTGTATCAACATACTTAAACTTTTCAAGTAAATTTACAATTGAGATAGAGGCCTCATATAAAATATGTTTTAACTTAAAATGTTTGTAATAAACAGGAATATAGTTAAAAGCAAGCAGTAAAACATTTTCCTTTTCCATAGTTATAATAAAACTATATTTTCGTTTATTTTTATATACTTTAAAAAAAATAAATTATTATTATTATTATTTCTAAATGCTAAAGGATGGGCATTATTATATTCTAATAGAGTATTTTTATTAAGATAGTAAATTTATAATTGAAATATATTTTAATCTAAAATATTTATATGTAATAAACAAGAATATAGTTAAAAATAAGAAGTAAAAAATTTTATAATATAGTTATAATAAACTATATTTTCATTTATTTTATATATTAAAAAAAATAAATTATTAATATTATTAATTATATATATACAATTGAAGGTAAATTATTAATATTATTATTATTATTTCGAAATGCTAAAGGATGGGCATTATCTTGTAGATTAGATATAACATTTATATTCATATGATTTTGATAATTTTGTTTCATTGCTAATCTTGCATTCTTACCCCAATAAATTTTTTCATTATTATATTCTAATAGAGCATTTTCATTATTAAGATAGTCTTCTTTTTCTTCTTCTTCTTCTTCTTCTTCTTTTTCTTCTTCTTCTTCTTCATCTATATTTCCTCGATTTATATAATGATTTATAATTATTTTAATGTTAGAATGGCCTAAAATTTCAGCTATAATTTTTAATATTGTAATAGGATCATCGCGAAAATGTTTAGATAAATTATTAAATGTTCGAGTGGCAAAATCAACACGTATTGAATGAGTTCCTGATCCTTTAAGATCTTCGTTAGTTAAACTTGGATTTTTTTGTTTTGCAATTATCATTAAATGATTCTTAAAAATTTTGCGAGTACTCTGATAACTTGTATAAAAAATAGGTTTATTTAAATAATCAGTTATTTTAGTTCCAGGATTATTAATAATTAATGTTTCCATTTGATATTTAACAAATGGTAGTAAATTTTTAATGAAAAAATCTGTTGCACCACCTTTCAATAATGGAATGTTACGATCTTTACCATGTTTTCCATTAATAACAGGTAAAATTACTGTTTTTGTTTCAGGATAATAAGCGTCAATTATATTTTGATGAGTTAAACGATTAGCTTCTTTAAAACGAAGACCAGTGTGATAAATGAGTAAAAGTTTATAGGCATGTTCTCTTGCTCTAATTATTTTCCAAATTCGTTTAAGAGTTAATAAAATAATTTTTTTACTTAAAATAGGTTTATTATTTCTTCTTAGATTTCCAACAAGACGAGGAAGGCGGATTTCTTGATTTAAAATAGGTCCTACTATGTATTTATTTAAAGTACGTACATTTGTAACACGTGTTTGATATTTTAAATTAGCATCTTGATTTAAATAAATATTATAACGATAAACTAAATCAGGTGTAATAGGTGAATCTCTACCTACGTGTTTTAATTTATATTTTCCAAATTTACGCAAAGTACATTCATAATTTTTTATACTTAATGGATTAAGAAGATTTGTTCGATTGCGTTTCATAGTACATTGAGATTCTTCTTGCTGAGATAATATTTCTTCACCTTCATCATAAGTAATAATTTCTCTTTGAGTATGAGGATTATGTTTAGGTCGATTAAATTCTTTTTTTAATTTTTCTAAATCATTAGAATTTAAATAATTACTCATAAATTCAATATTCATTTTTTTTTATTTTTTATAATTTTATATGTATTAGGTGAATGATAGGTGTTATAATAAAGATAGTTAGGTATAATATAATACAAAGAATAATATTTTTGTAATTGATATAAGTTAAACTTACAGGAATTGTAAACATTTCGCCTAGAAATTTCTTATAATTATTTTTTGTTAAATTTCGTATTTTTGTTAATCCTTCCATATAGTCTAATTTTGAATCGTTTACAATTCCTTTTTGTTTTTTTTGATATATAAATTCCTGAATATCTTTATTAAAATATTCATAAATAATATTTTCCATATCAGGAATAATATGATCAGTGTATACAGTTAATATATTCTTAAGTTTATCTCTGTGTGTATTTATATTACATATGTTATTTAGAGAAATTCCCACTAGACTAATAATAAGACTGTAATGTTGTTTAGGAAAAGCTATTGAAAAAAAAATTGAAGCAACATTGAAAATGTTTAATGTTTGAGATAATGTAGAATATAGAAAATGTATGTAAAGAAATTTTTGAAATGTATTATATAATTTATCAATTTCTTCAACATATTGATCAAGAATTATATTATCAATTTCTAAAAGAATATAATTATCAGACATATTTTTTTATTAATATAATTTGTAAATAACAAAAGGTTAAAAAAAATGTATTTAAATAATAAAAAAATAAAATTATGTTTAAATTGTCAAGGATTTTATTGTTGGCTTTATAATACTTCACAAGAACAACAACTCTCTGAAGATAATAATTTTTGTCCTCATTGTTTGTCTGATATCTACATTAATATTTACAATGACTCAATTAACTTATTATTGGACCCATCAATTATTCATAAAATTTTTAGAGAATACAACCAACAATTATATTTCAGTTGTCCGCACTCTAAATTCACAAATAATACCTTATTTATTAAAAATAATACCCAATTTGGAATTAGAAATTACACAATTGTTTCAATCAACCCATAAACTACCTAAAAATATATCAGCTTTATTACTTTATAAAAAAAAAGATAAATCAAATTTGTTTACATTTGAAAATAATATTTTAAAAATTAATATGAATAATAATGATAGTGAAATAATATTAATAAATATTTTAAAATTAAAATTAATGCAAAAATCATATATTTATATATTTACTGAAGAAAATGATATTAGTATTGTTAATATTCTAAAAAAAAATATAAAAAATGAAGAATTTTATAAATTTCGTGAAAGTTATGTGTATACTAATTCATCAATTGTTGGTCATAGAGATTCTTTTTATCAATTAATTAAATAATTCTTGTAATTAAAGATCGACATAAAACACACTTGTTGTTTGTCAGATTTTTGTAACATGTTAAACATAAACAATGACCACATTTTAAAATAATGGGAGTCATGTAGTAACTATTATCTAGGCATACAGGACAAGTAAAAATAATTTCTTTAAAATATAAAACTAAAGCTTCTAAGGGATTTCTTTGAATAAAACAATTTTCATAATTATTATTAAATTTTATAATATGTTTACTTTTACAAAAAATATATATATTAATAAAATTATTAGTATTATATTTTTTTATAATATTATTGTTATTATAAATAGGAAAATTATAACTTAAATGTTTCTTTTTTCCTTTTCTTTTCTTATTCCATTGTTTTATTAATTTCTTTCTTTCCTTTAATAAATATTGTCGATTCTTATAAGGATCATTTAAATATTGTAAATAAATATTATTAATCATTTTTTTTTAAATTAATTTTACCATTGAGATGGAGATGGTATAATAATGTCATTGGATTCTTTAAATGATAGGTTTGAAGTCTGTATGTTACAATTGTATATACTTTTTCTTTAAGATAATTTAGTGATTTTCTACACATTATTTTTTTAATTGGAGTGATTAAAGAAATTGATGTATTTTCAACTGAAAGAATGTATGCTAAATCAGGATATTTTGATGATTGATCACAACATTGTTTTTGATAATTATTAATATTTAAAATGATTGGCTGATAAATTAATTTATTATCCTCAATGAAAAAATGATAATTTTGTGGCATAATGTGTATCATACAATTATTGCTTTGAAATAATGAATTTGATTCTTTGTATAAAGCAATAGAATAAGGTAATAAATCTTTTTGATGTGTTTGACTTAAATTATTTTCTTTTTCTTTTTTTTTTTTTAATATTTTATTGAAAATTTTCATTTGATTCGAAGAATAGAATATAAAAATATAATGCCAAATTATAAAACTTAAAATAATTAAAATTATAATATAAAACAAATCCCACGAAAATATTTCCATGTTATGATTAATTATTAGCATTTTTTATTAAGTTTATTTGTGTACATACATTTCGCGAAGGTAGAGAAGATGCTGGATAACTTTTTAAAAATAATTTATAATATTTAGGATGTATAGTATTATCATTATCTTTAAGATTTAAAAAATCATACTGATAAAAAGGAATAGTCAATCCTACTTTTTTATTTTGTTGGTCTTCAATTTCTTCTTTTAATAAATAAGTATTATATTATTTCTTCAATATCTGATTCTGTTAAATTATGTGGTAGTTTCAAGTCTAAATTTATTATTGGTGAAATTGAACGAGAACGAGAACGAGAACGAGAACGAGAATATGCTGATGGTGATGGTGATTTATCAATATTCATTTTTTTCTTTTAATAAAATTCTTCTTATTTATTTAAATCTTTCTATATATATTGTTTTTCTTTTTTCAATGTCAAAAACATTACTTAAGTCTAAAATACAAGAAATTTCTTTACACCGTTTTTGAAAACGATTTCTGTCAATTGCAGCATTAATCCACATTTTACCATCTTTTCTATTTTTCTGATAAGCGTATGTCCAAACATGAAGATGGTGTATTTTTACATATGGATTAAAACTAATATGTTTTTTATCAGACATAGTTGTTAGTTTGTTAATATTAATATTTTTTTATAATTATACTATTAATTAATTTTCAAACTTTACATTTCTCTTCTTCTTTGTAAATGATTTTAATATTGGTTTAATAACTTTTGTTGAATTTTTATATGAATGTAAGAGAGGTAATTTTACTCTATTCTTTTTGGATTTTTTAATATTTGATTTTTTAGATGATGCTGATGCTAATGTAGACTGTTTTCGTTTTCTATTTTTCTTGTTTTTTTGAAATGATATTGATGATAATGATTGTTTTTGTTTCCTATTTTTCTTTTCTCTTGGACATGATAATGATAACGATAATGATAGTTTTTTTGTAGCTTTTATTTTTTTATTTTTTATTTTTCTTTTAGATAATGATCGCATTGTAGATTTTGATTGTTTTCTTTTTTTTATTTTTCTTACTCTTTGTTTCTTAATGGAATTTACTGATAATGATGATGATGAATGTTTTCGTTTTCTTTTTATACTTGTTTTTAATTCATTGGGAATCGAAGATACTATAATTCCATCTCTATCATCACCATATTTGTAATATTTATAATCATTTAAAATAATTTCCTTTTCAAAAGTATTATCATTTATTAATAAATTAGGATTTAATATATATTTTAAGGGATAGTATGCAATAAATGTCGTTTGTTTTTTAGGTTCATTATTTTTATTAATATTATCTAAAGCAATGACTAATTCGTAATGAAGTTTTTTAAAATTATTTTCAGGTATATTTTTTTGCTGTTTGGTAATATCATCAGGAAATATATTATTTATTAAATCTGTAATTATTTTATAATTATAATAAGGTGTTCGAATAGGTACAAACACTGTTTTAATTAAATCTTGGTCTTTATTTTCAAAATTAAAAAAATTAATTATATTAAATAATATGTTGTTTTTAATATTATTTTTATAATAATTTTCATTCTTAGTAAGAAGTGTGAACCATAAGTTAATTAAAAGTGTTTTATAAATTACTTCAGAATCCTCTGTCATTAATTTATTATTTGCTCTTTTAGATTTTGTTTTTAAAATTTCATCAAACATAATTTTATCAAATTTAATATATCGAAAATTAATTAAATTTATATCTGCATTTTTAGGTTCTAGTAAAGCAGCTAAATAATATATTTTAAATAATGCAATTTGGTTTTCATCATGAATTATATTGTCATAATTATATATGTTAACTTCTTTTTCAGAATTAAATGGTAATAAATAAATTAAACGTGCTAAATTAAATTTTAAAGGCATTGTTTTTAAACCAGGAAATGTGTTATTTTTTAAATTAATAGGTTCATTAAGAAGTGTAAATTTAAGATTAAAATTATTTTTAATAGATTCTGTTTCATATGAAAGTTCAACTGATTTTTTATTCATTATTCCTTTTTTTTAAATTAAAATAAAAATATACATATTTTAAATAACTTTTTATATAATAAAAAAAATGACTACTAATAATATACTGGAATTTGAAATTAAAGATAATACTAAACCTATATCTTTAATTAATTTACCAGAAGTTTCCATGTTTACAATACCATCAAGTATTAATATACCTAAAATAGGTAAAAATATTGATTCTATTGATATTGATGAATATGATATTATAAATCTCAAAAGTATGCCATTAAGATATAATTTAATGAGACTTTTAACTATATTAAAATTAATAAATAGTGGTATAAATTTTAAAGATATTAAATTTAATTATTCAAATTATGATTTAGATGATGATGATTTAATAATTAAAAAAATTTATGATATGTCAGGATTAACATTTGGTAATCATTTAATATGGGGATTATATTTTCCTATACAATTCGATACAGATCATTCTAAATATTCAAAGGAAAATGAGATTGATTATTTTAACAGTGTTATTGATATATGGTTATTTCTAATAGATTCTAATGAAATTTCAAAATATTTATATGAAATTATTATTTTAGCAACTAAATTTTTAAAAGGGAAATTAAATGATAAAAAAAAGCATTTAACTAAACCTATATTAATGTATTTAAAAATAAATAATATATATTTCGTTTTAGTCCACACTTACTTGAAATGTTAATAATGAAATTGAAGGAAACACCTAATAATTGGTGGTTAACAAATACTGAAATATCTTTTGAAGTTGCAGCAACAATGCATATACAATTAATAGAGGTCTTTCAAAGTATAATTAAACCTATTAGAGAAACATGGCCTATTAAATTACCTAAAGATATTAATACTAATATACAGTGTTATCATAAATTAAATATTGATAAATCTGTATATGTGTCACAAATATTAGCTCTTATAAATAAGACTAATAATTCTTATGAATTTCTTAATGATTTTACTAAAGAATATGGTTATATTAGAAAATACGATGATTTTAAATTATATTCAAATGGATTAATAATAAAAAAACAAGATTTATATTTATTTAATAAAAATCAATCAAATTTAAAACTTTGTGAAAATGAGAAAAACATATTTTATATTTGTAATAACAAAAAAAGAAAAAATACATAAAAATTATTATTTTTTACATTCATTATAAATTATATATATATATCCTCCTCTTAAACGCAAAACTAAATGAAGTGTTGATTCTTTTTGAATATTATAATCATTCAGACTCTTATCATTTTCAAGTTGTTTTCCAGCAAATATTAACCGTTGTTGATCAGGTGGAATGCCCTCTTTTTCTTGAATTTTTTGTTTTAATTCTTCAATGGTATTAGTACTTTCTACTTCAACAGTTATAGTTTTTCCTGTTAGAGTTTTCACAAAAATTTGCATTGTGTGTAATTTTTTTTATATTTTTATAAAGAAAAAATTATTTTATTCTTTAAATATAGTTTAAATAAATAAAAAAAAATGGATGTTGATATTGATTATAAAAATTATCTTGATAAATTAGATAAAATGCAATTATATCAATTAAAATTAATATATTATTTATATAATCAAATTAAAATTCTCTGTTACAATGTTATTATTGAATTAGAAAATATTGAAAAATACATTCAGGAATATTCTTATGCAATTAATATTATTCGCATTCACAGAAAATATGAATTTTTTAATTATTTAATAACACATTCTCCAATTCGTACTCAAATAATTAAAAAAGAAAAAGAAGAAATATCAAATTTTCAAGAAATCATTAATGAAAATAATTTAAAAAAACCTACATTAATAATGACTCAAACTACTTATTATAATATTATAGCCATAAAGCATATACTTACAAGATTATTTGAATTTGAAAATGAACTTTATAGTTATAAAATGACATTGAATAGTAAATTGCATTATATAATTAGCGGTATGGAAAATTTCAAGAAAACTTTTTATTTTTGTATTAAAACTTCTGAATAATTATCAGATTATTTTTTTGTTAAATATTTATTAGTTTACCATATACATTTTGCATCTTTATTTCCATGACGCTGAACATATTGTGAAAATGACATGTGATTACATAAATCCTGTTCTGGATACATTGGGGCATAAGATTCTGGAGGTTGCATTTGTTGAAGATTTGCATTATTTGTATTTCCTTCAGAATATCGATTTTCAATTAATTTTAAAAATTGATCAGGGTTTCTTGGCTCAATATAATGATTGAACAATGAACTTTGATGCTGTGCATTAGGTTTAGGAATTTCAATAAAATCCATATTAGTTCCCCGATACATTATATTTTGTAATAAGACACTAGTATTTTTAAGAATTAACATTTCATGAGAGCATAATTTATCTATAGTAACAAATCCTATATTGTGTACAAATACTATATTAGCTCTTGAACTTTCAATTATATTTGAATTTTCAGTTGGATCATTATTAAAAATATCAATTTCATTGGATTTTTGTGTATTAGTATAATCAACGTTAATAATATTACTAGGATACATCCCTGTTGCAATTTCTATGAGAGAATATTCAATATTAGGTTTATTAATTACATCCTCATTGATATCATCTTTAAATTCATGAAAATATTTCTTTAAATTAGTTTCATTATTATCAATCATTTTCCGATAAGACTGTGAATCTACTATATGTTTTTGTGTAATATCTATTGTAGGTGGTTTAAATTCTAAATCAAATGTAGCTGAAGATGGTTTAGTAGGAACAGGTGGAATACGATTAATATTAGGATGCATTGGATGTGCAGTACTAACGTATCTTTTAGAGGAAGGAAAATTAGGATTTTGCAGTGCTCTTTTAATTTTAGTACATGTAGATGGAGCTGTAGGTTTTACATCAATTGTAAAAATTGCATGCCCATTGTTATTTATAACTAAAATATTAGAAAATGTAGAAATACATTTTCCATTTAGTGGTGGTAATTTTTTAAGATCTTCAGTATCTTTTGTCATAGCCAGAGCTAAAGCGAGAAAATCATGAGTTCGGTGTGAAGATAATGGCTCTTGATTGAAAAAATTTGTATTATTAAGATATGAACCACTACCATATTTTAATATTTTATCAATTTCATCATTAAAATTAGAATTATTGTAGTTTGATTGTAAATTTTTTTGGGATACAAGTAACTGTGCATAATATGTTACAATGTTAGAATTAAAATCGAAAATTTTAGCAACAATTTTATCTGGCTTTTCTCCCTGTGTAGCTTTTTTAAATATAAAGCTATCATTTATTTTCGATATACCATCTTTAGGATCCCATGGTACAGTTGTATTATTTTCCCATGTATAATATCCATTTTCTAATACATCAGGAAATTTATTATATAAAATTTTAAATTTGCTCATATCGCTATCATCGTCAATTTTTTCCTCTGAATTCATCCAAATAATTTTAGTTCCCTTTTCCCAAGTACTTGGAGGTAAAGCAAGAATTTGTAAGAAAATTTTGGGATCCGGTATAATTATATTACCAGGTTTAAATGATATTCGAGGAGCATTTTTCATATTAGGATATGCAGTATAACTTATATCATATGATGGGAAAGCAATAAAAAACTCTCCTAAATTATAAGATGAAGTAACAACCCCATCATTATTAATGCATGTTCGATCTGGAAATTCTTTAATTTTATTTATACTTGATATACCAAATTTAAAATATTTGCAAGGTTCACAAACTGCTGAGAAAATTTTAAAAGTATATAATGCATCTTTACTTAATGATATTTTATAAGCTTTCTCAATTTGTTTCAAATTATTATCATTTTGTACATCTTTAAATATAGCATGAATACAAACACATTTGGAAGAACCAAGTTTACTTATACAATTAACTATACCTTTTAAATATTCTTTCTGATATAAAGGATCAACTCCATATTGTTTTAAGAGTCCAGAAATAAAATTGCTTATTTCATTATTAATTTTAGGATCTATGATAACTTGTTGTTTGACTTGTTGTCCCCCTACAGTAAAATTTCCAGTTCCAGAATTAGTTACAAGAGATCCACCAGTAGCAGCAGCAGAAAGAAGAGTTCCACTAGTACTAGAACCACTAACACCACCACTAACACCACTACTAACACCACTACTAACACCACTAGAACCACTAACACCACCACTAACACCACTACTAACACCACTACTAACACCACTAGAACCACTAACACCACTAACACCACCACCACTATTACCAGGAGGTGGAGATGGAGGTGGAGGTAGAGATGTAGATTGAGTTTGATTAACAACACTCATTTTATATTATTTTTATAGTATAAAAAAATATATATGTAAATAATTATTTTAAAAAATTAGTATCGTTTTATTTCAAAACATTTAAAATTATGAACATTATTATCATTATCATTATCATCATTATCATCATCAGAAGAAGAAGAATTTAAACGTTTTCTTTTTCTAGTTCTTGTAGTATTTTTTTTTCTTTTATTTGATTTTTTTTTATTATTATCATTTTCATTATTATCATCATCAGTATTAATTATATCTCTTATTTTCCCACTACTAGTACTAGGTCTGTTAAGAATATCATCGTTATCATTGTTATTATCAGTATCATCGGTATCATCAGTATTATCGGTATTATCTGTATAATCGGTATTATTGATATTTTTCTCTGTTATTTTCATTGTTTTATGATCTATATTTACTTTTGAAAAATCATATATAATATTAGGATCAATAATAGGTTTTCTTGCGCGTTTAAGAAGGTATGGTATATGAAAATAATATTTTGAATAATTTTCACCACCATAATTATCGTTATTATATGGAAGAAATATTGTAGCATGAAAATGTCTTAAAATATTAAAATGTAATTCTATAGCATCTTCAGCGGAAATTTCATATTCATCATTAAAAGCATTATCTGATTTTAAGCTTTCAAAGAAACGTTTAAATTTCTGTGAATTATAGTTAGGATTTTTTCCTTGATATAGTTTAGTTGTAATTTCATCATGATCAAAATTATCATCTAAACATTTCATTACTTTACCTTTAAATTTTCCAATTTCATTCAATAAATTATTATAAATGTATTGTTCAGTGTTAGAACGAACTGTTAAAAAATGCCATAAATTAGCTAATAATGTATTATATCCTATATCTTTTTCAGTTTCATCTAAATAAGTATCTATACTTTCAATATTTGTAGAATACACATTCCATTTAATAGTAGTACCAAGACCTACAATATCATATAATTTTCGAATTAAAAGTTTGTCACCTTTTAAATGTTTTGGAAATGTGTAAGAGCCATTTTCATTACGACGTCCAGATCTATTACTACTGGTTGAAGATGATGATGTTTCTTTTCTTTTAGATTTTGATTTCTCTAATAACTTTTCTTGATGTAATAAAAGAAATCTTTTTAATAATACATATTGATGTATAATTAAATATACGGGAGCATCTTTAAATATTGCTGGAAAATATTTATTTCGAAAAATATTTTTAATGTAATTTTTATTTTTTGATATTTTTAATTCAAACTCTTCATTATCATCATATTGAAATATAAATTTAAAATTTCTTTTCATATTTTTTCTATTTTTATTATATAAAAAAATAATTTAAAAAGTTAAAATTTTTCTAAATTAAAAAAATATTATTTGTTTTAATTAAAAATTATTTACTTTTTAATAAATTTTATTACTTAAAATATTATTATATAAATTAAATAAAATTACATATTATTTACTTTGTTAACATTTTATATATAAAATATTATTATATAGATTAAATAAAATTATATATTGATTACTTTATTGAAATTTTATACATAAAATATTATTATATAAATTAAATAAAATTATATATTATTTACTTTTTTAACATTTTACACATGAAATAATAATATAAAAAATAAATTAAAATTACATATTATTTACTTTATAAAAAATTTATAATATTATTATAATTTTTTATATCTATACATTTAATGTTATTTCATATTTTCAACTGATATTGTACAAGATATTTTCTTATTTTTTCAGTATAACTACACTTTTTTTACAAAAAAAAAATAAAAATAGCTCTTTTTTTAAAACATTTATAACAATTAAATACTTTTCATTTCTATAAGTGGTACATTAATTATAGTATCAATATACTCCAAAGTTCTGTTAATATCATCAACACATTTATTAACTGGAATGGCTACATTATTTGACATATGATAACATACTTCTTCAAACAATTTTTCAATTATATAATGTATTTTTTTAAGATTGAACATTATTTCTAATTTGATATTTTCTTCTTTTTCATTTTTTATCCACTTAAAATTTTCAGGCACAAATTCCATTATTAAATCTTCATTTTTATTATTTTGCAAAATAATATTTTTTATTACATTAAGATTAACATAAATAAATCTACATTCAATATATAAACTAAAACGATACATTTGGCAAAAACTAGTATTAATACCATTTACTATGCAGAAAATATATGTAATTATATTGAGTAATTTGAAAATGAAATAATTGACTTTAGTAAATGAACATGCAATTTTTATTTTTCTTTCTTGTAAAATAAAAATGTTTTCTAATTCAGTTTCAGTTTCATAATGTTGATTCACTTTTTCTTTTTCAAAAATACTCTTCCCTTTTTTATAAAGAACAGGTGGTATCATTTTCATTTCTTTTTTTAAAGGTATAGGTGTTTGTTTTAGTAATTTCACTGTTGATTTTTCTTGAATTGATATTTTATTACCTTTTTTATAAAGAACAGGTGGTGGTGGTAGTGATATCTTCTTCATTTCTGTAGGCTTATGTTGTTCTAGTAATTTTACTGTTGATCTTTCTTGAATTGATATTTTATTATCCTTTTTATAAAGAACAGATGGTGGTGGTAGTGGTGGTGGTGGCATATTCTTCATTTCTGTAGGCTTATGTTTTACTAATTTCACTGTTGATTTTTCTTGAATTGATATTTTATTATCTTTTTTATAAAGAACAGATGGTGGTGGTAGTGGTGGTGGTGGCATATTCTTCATTTCTGTAGGCTTATGTTGTTCTATTAATTTTACTGTTGATTTTTCTTGAATTGATATTCTATTATCCTTTCTATAAAGAACAGGTGGTGGTATCTTTTTAATTTCTGTAGGCTTATAGAGAATAGGTGGTGATATATTTTTTATTTCCTGTTTCAAAATTATAGGTTGTACTTTTTTTTTAATTTCCTGTTTCAAAATTATTGGTTTATGTTCTTTTAATTTCATTGTTGATCTTTCTTGAAATGATATTCTATTAGATTTTTTATAAAGAATAGTCGGTTGTATCTTCTTCATTTCTGTAGGCTTATGTTCTAGTAATTTCACTGATTTTTCTTCAATTTTTTTTGATATTCTATTAATAATTTCATGAATATATCTACAGTCATCATTAATATATTGATAAGTATTTTTATCAACTTCCAAACATATTTCACTTAAAATACAATTTATTTTATTTAATTTTGTTATGGGATCTGTAACTGATTTTAAAGTAGGAAATGGCTGTATATTCATCTTCTTTCTGAAATTAGAGAAAATTATAAAGAATAACTTATCAGTAGTATTATCGTTATATATATATGTAGACAAAAATAGTTGCCAATTTATAATTTTTATAAATTTATTAAGAATAGATAGAATAATTAACAATATTAATTATTATTATTAATCATTTCATAATCATCAATATCATCATTATTATCATCAAAATAATAATCATTATCATTGAAATTTTCATCATAGCTTGTAATATCAAAATTATCATTATCATTTAAAGATGATGATATACTACTATAATCATCATCATTATCATCATCATTATCATTATCATCATTATTATTTGATAAATAACAACAATACATGGGTAATTCATAATCTTTGAGAACATAATAATAATAATTAACTACATATGTTAAAAACATTGATAAAGAAATATTCTGATTGTTTTCTGTAATATTTTCATAATTCTTAAAAAAACGTAGAGGTATTATATTAAACTCATAATCTATGAATTCAATTTTCATATCAGAATTATTATTATATGACATTTTAATATATCCTTTACTTAAAATATTTTGAAATCTGACATTTGATATTTGTATATCAATATTTAAAACTGTTTTTTTTAATTCAATATTAAAAAATAATTGATAATCTTTTATAGTTAAATAATAAGAATTTTTACCAAATATACTATAAATTATATTTTTTATAATTTCTCTATTATTTAATTCATTATTATCATTTAAAATAATGATTTTATTGTAAATATATTCAATTCGATAAGTTACATTACATAGGCAAGTTTGTTCATCATTCATACATAAAACTAATTCATCATTATGTATAGCAAAATAAAAAAAATAACTAACTATAGCTGCAAAACTATTATTATTTTTACAAGTTACTTTATTAAGTTCATTTCCAACATTATTAAAAAAATGAATTAAAGGAGGATTTGTAGATGTAATCATAATAGATCCCCGTTTAGATAATGAACCAATATCGTATTTATTACATATATTACTTAATTTTATATTTAATAAACGAACAATACATTTGTTTTGAAATTCTGTAATTAAAAAAAAAACTTTATCAACTTTATCTCTTCCAAATATTAATTGTAAAACATTTTTTGTTATAGAATTATCTTCATCATATATTTTTTTAAAATATTCTTTTCTGAAATCATTATTACATAAACATTTATTTTTATATTCTTCAAAACATGTAGTAAAATTTTCCATTATGTTTTAAATATTTTGTCTATTTCATCTATAATTTTATGTGTATTTACAATAATTCGTGATACCCAATCTTCTAAAGATTCTTTCTGGGGAACAGGCTCCAAGAAATTCTCTAATGAATTAATACAAAAAAATAAAGGTGAAATTTCATATGAACTGTTATTTATAGGTATGGTACTAATAATATTATTATTATTTTCAGAAAAATCATGAATAATATTTAATTCATAATCTAAATAAAATTTTCTTCCAAGCTTTTCAAGTAATGTTTTAACAAATATCCATTGTTTTTCTTCAGTAATAGCATCATTTGTTTCTTCTTCATATTTATAATTACCACCACCACCTCCAAACAATACTAAAGTTCCTTGAGGTAAAGCTGGTGGATAAAAGTGAAAATTTCTCTTTCCAAAATAAGATAGAGGTATTTCAATACTATTATCAGTATTAAGAGAAAACATTTTTGAAATTAACTCAAATAGTTTTAAAGCAGCTATATAAAGAAGTCGTCAAAAAAATTTTCTTGTAATTTCAGTTGGCCATATAAATCTATCGAAAAAATTTTCTTTTTCGTAATTAAGAACATCAGAATTTGGTAAAATTTTTGCTTTAATTATAATTTTAAAACAACCTCGTGTTTTATCTTCGGGATGAAAACAAGGATAAACACCATCTTCATGAATAATAGTATTAAGAGTATTATTATTAGCACATCTTGCCCAGATAATTATTTCTTGTTTTTCTTTATCGAAAAAAGGATCAGGACATGCAGTACATGGTAAATGAATATCTCCATGTATATTTTGATACATTGGACTACAATTACAAAAAGAATTACCATTTTCATCTAAACTGTAACCTGCAGCAGCTTCTTTGGACAATTTTGGCGGAAGATAAACTAAACAGGGATCTCGAAAACAAGTTGATCTGGAAATTGCTGAATTAGCTATATACCCAGGAGGACACTGACATATATAACGTTTCTGATCTTCAGGTAAAAAGAAATCTTGAGGTTTCATTTTGGAAAGGTCTACTTCTTCTTCTTCTTCTTCTTCTTCTTCTTCTTCTTCTTCTTCTTCTTTTGTAATTTCACTATTATTTTTTTTTCTTTTATTTATTCTTATCAATTTACCTCCAGGTTCACAAGCTTTTAATGTATTTGTAGTAGCATTATAAATACCTGGTAAACGAGATTTACAAACCCATCTATCTTCTTCAAAAGAATATTGAAGATAACCCTATACAGGATCACAAAACTTATCTTCAGGTTCCTTCCATAAACAATAAGTACACCCAGCAATTAGAATATTATTATGATAAAATATTTCTATATGATTACTACTGGGAATTATATATTTTTTTAAATATCTACCACATTTTTTGCCTCCAAGTTTACGACAAATATAAGATTCATTTTCTCGATGTTTGGGAACTTTCAATAGAATTCCTTTGCAAGATTCAAAAAGTATGTTTTCTTCTTCATCAATATCATTATTATAATTAAGCCATCCATGAAGATCTATGAATTCATGTCTTTCATTGTTCACTATTTTTTCTGCTTTTAATTCCATTTCATTATTATATCGAAATATTTTATTAACCTTAAATCGATCGAATATATATAATAAACTATTATAAATAAAGAATAATATTAAAATAATAAAAGGAATTAATAACCAATATAATTTAATCATTTTATTATTCCTTTTTTTTTTTTGACAATAGAAATTTTAAAAGTTTGTCAGTAGAAACATTCTTATTACAATATTTGGAAAAACAATGAATAAAATGTTTTTTTATATTTAAACGTGCAGAAGGTGTTTTGGATTTTCCTTTTGTTTCATGATATGGACAATATATATTTCGATTCCAATTTTGGGACATAGCTTCTTTTTCTCCATAAGGTTCATTAGCTAAAATTTCCGTACATTTTTGTGTTGAAAATTCTAAATCAGTCTTAAAATAATTAATAATATTAGATTGTACAAGTGAAGTTTTTAAAATTTTACGTGGATTATTGTGAATATTCATATTTATTTTTCTCTTGCCTTTATTAATTAAAAAGTTATAAATATTATTAGTGTTTTCATTATTATTTTTAATAATTATTTAAAAAACTCGTCTATATATAAATTCTAAATTAAAACATTTTGAAACACTTATAAAAACGTGGCCAAATTATTTATCAGAATTAAAGTGTATTATTATAGTAAAAGGAGAAAGAGGTTGCTCATTTAATACTTGGAATTTATTGAAACAAAATACATTACTTATTATATATCAGTCACCATTTAACATAGTTATTAAAGGAACAGTAACAGTCTGTACTACTTTTCTAATTACAGAAATTATAAATTTTTTAATTGATGCAATAAAAAAAGAAAAAAAAATATTATTGTTAAATGGGATAGATCATTTAATTATAATACAAATAATAAAGAAGAAGAAGAAAAAGAATAATAATAATTTACTAAATAATTCTAATAATAATTACTGATATAATTAGTACAATTAACCCTATTAAAAATATCCACCATACTTTAGAAAACATACGAAACATAAAGTGTCCCAAAGCTGAATGACTGATACCATCAAAAACTTGATAAATACCATCTCCAGTCATTTGAGCCAAATTTCTTAAAATTGTACCCTTTTCACATCTGTATATATATTTTTTATCTTTATTTATGAAATCTAAATTAATTGTAGATTCTTCTTTTTCTTTTTCTTTTATATAAGGTAATAACATACTGTAATTGTAAGGATTACAAATACCATTACATCCTTGATTTAATATATTATCAGTATCATGATGCCCTTTACAAAGTTTTTTTAAATGAGATAATGGTAGTGATTGACAATTCCATATAGAAATATTAAATAAAGGATGAGTATCTTCAACAAGTATTGTTATTGGGTTAGTACTAGAATAATAATCATTTTCTGTCATTTTTTGTTCACAAAAACGATTAATATAAACTCCTCGTTCTAATAATAATGATCCATCATTATTAACAGAATATCTAAAACATCCAGAATTCATTATATTATACTTTTTAAGAATATTTATAAATCCTGCTCCTAAATCTAATGCAATTAACCCTTTAAAAATTGGGCTTTTGTTGTTAAGTGTCCATGTTTTTATTTTATTAAAAATATGTTTTAATTTTAAATTATCTTTGGAAGGGTTACTCTCTATAAATTATCTAAAATCTGATTCATTTTTAAATCCCAGATCTTGGGCTAAATTATCAACATCATTTACAAATTTTCGAAATGCTCGATAAGGATATTTTGTTTTAAAATGTTCATTAAATTCAATTACTATTTTTTGGTTAACAATTTCTGCTTCTTCGCCTTCTTCCAAATTTAAAAATTCAGTTTCATCACCATGCAGTATATCTTTTATAATTTTTTTATATTCAGTTGGATTAGTAATTGAATTTAATCTTTTTTTAATTAAATTTATATAAGAATCATTTGAAAATGTTTCATCCAATAATGGTATTTCAAATTCCTTAAAATTTTGAGTAACCGATTCAACAGTCTCAACACTTCTCATTAAACCTCCAAAATTTTCTTCAATTTCTTTAGCAAATTCAGTAAGTTCTGCCATTTTTTAATAGAAAAAGTTTTATATTATTTTTCCTTCATATTTAATAAACAAACATTTGCCTATAAAAATTCATATAAAATATATTAGCAGCATGAAATTCATTCAAATTACAATGAATAATTTGACATTCATTCAAATTATTAGTCACAGATCCAACTTTTAATTCTTTACAAGATCTCCGAATTTTTAAATTTGATCCTGAACAATAATTATCACTAACAATTTTAGGTTCACAATATATATATTCTCCTTTATTATTATAGGACAAAATATTAAATTTTCGAAGAATCTCATGATTATTAACCCTTTGACTGTCGCGGTCGTATATGTACGTCATAGGAGATACCGTGTTTGACGTATCTATAAGCATAAATTCTAGCAGCTTCAAATCAAGCAGGAGAAAGCTGGTAGGCCCACATGTGAGAGAATGGGTCTCCATGGTCAGTGTGCACCATATAAAAAAAATCGGGGAGCCAGTGGTGCATTGTGGGAATACCATTTCAGTCGTCCTTTTTCAGCATGTCTAGCGGTAAGAAATATGTGACTTCCCTGCAAATCTGGGACTCTTCTCTTCCCAAGTGATGCTCTAACACAGATGGAAGTGTCAATGAAGATCAATTTCATGATTTCGAGGAGTTTGAGACCAAAAGCAATGGAGGAGGTGGAGGAGGAGGAGGAGGAGGAGGAGGAGGAAGAGGAGGAGGAAGAAGAGGAGGAGGAAGAAGAGGAGGAGGAAGAAGAGGAGGAGGAAGAAGAGGAGGAGGAAGGAAGGAGGAGGAGGAAGGAAGGAGGAAGAGGAAGGAAGGAGGGAGGAGGAGGAAGGAGGGAGGAGGAGGAAGGAGGGAGGAGGAGGAAGGAGGGAGGAGGAAGAAGGAGGGAGGAGGAAGAAGGAGGGAGGAGGGAGGAGGTGGGAGGGAGGAGGAGGAAGGAGGGAGGGAGGAAGAAGGAGGGAGGAGGAGGAAGAAGGGAGGGAGGAGGAGGGAGGAGGAGGAAGGTGGAAGGAGGAGGAGGAAGAAGAAGAAGAAGAAGAAGAAGAAGAAGAAGAAGAAGAATAAGAAGAAGAAGAAGAATAATAATAATACCTAATACCTAATAATAATAATATGTAATAATATGTTCCCTTGAGGCATGAAAACAGTTCACCCCATGACAGTGACAAGATAAGAGGAGATAACATCTGATAAGAGCTGACCTTTGATGAGCAAAAACAAGGGTGGAGGGAGGGGGGCAGCTGTCCATCTGTCAAGAGCCAGGAGGAGGAGGAGAAGGAGAAGAAGGAGGAGGAGGAGGAGAAGGAGGAGAAGGAGGAGGAGGAGGAGGAGGAGGAGGAGGAGGAGGTGACAACGAACAAACATTTGTCTGTCTATTTGTCTGTCTGCCAAACTTCCTGTCTATCCATCTATCTCTGTCTCAGAGAGAGCCACAAGACTGTGTCATCATCACATTTACTCACATCTTCAAGCAGAGTATAGCACTTTGTCTGGATTTTTTGGGTTATCCTAGGTAATTTACACTATGTATAGTTGTATTTATGTGTACCTGTGAGACAGAGATAGACAGAGAGAGAGAAAGAGAGACAGATTGAAAGAGATAGAATGAGGGAGAAAGATAATTAGATAGAATGGAGGGGGAAGCAGCATCCGACCCCATTGTTTTGACAGACGGTAGGGGGAGTGACTAATGAGACAATATGTCACTTTGACAGCTGCTGACTCCTGACTCAAAACAATTATAAGCCACACACTCACACACAAGACAAGCTTGCTGAAGGGTGATAATAGGAGTTTTATGAAAGTATCTAGTGACTATATATGTGTATATATATTATAGAAACCAGAAGCAAGAAGGGAAGGCAGGAATGAAGGAAGGACTAGATGAAAGGAAGGAAAAAAGTAATGAAGGACAGATGAAGGAATGTAGGATGAGAGGTGGAATGCCCTCCAGGTAGCCTCCAGGTAGGAAAGGAATGAAGGAAATTAGGAAGGAAGGAATGATGACACACGACCATTTACCTAGGATAACTACATAACACAACTGCCTGCTAATACTTTGAAGAAAACTGCTCAGACGAGGTGTTTTGTCTTTGCACATAAAAAAAAAATTCAACAAAAATGCACACACACTGATTTTATGTGTGAGAGTGTAAAACACCATTGTGTATGACACCATGTTTTATGTGTGAGAGTGTAAAACACCACTGTGTATGACACAATGTTTTATGTGTGAGAGTGTAAAACACCACTGTGTATGACACCATGTTTTATGTGTGAGAGTGTAAAACACCACTGTGTATGACACCATGTTTTATGTGTGAGAGTGTAAAACACCACTGTGTATGACACCATGTTTTATGTGTGAGGAGTGTAAAACACCACTGTGTATGACACCATGTTTTATGTGTGAGAGTGTAAAACACCACTGTGTATGACACCATGTTTTATGTGTGAGGAGTGTAAAACACCACTGTGTATGACACCATGTTTTATGTGTAAGAGTGTAAAACACCACTGTGTATGACACCATGTTTCACAGAGTTCCACAAGCTGCAGAACTTCTAGGAGTATGTTCAGTGACTGTATATTGGTATATATATTATAGAACAATAGTAATAAACAATTTTTTGTATTGTTTGTTTTTGTAAACAAGTTTTGTAAACAATATATTGATAATTATGTTTGTGTGCTTATTGTGTTGTATACAACGAGTGTATATATGTACATTGCACCTTACTTTGGTCTCACAGGCCACATAAGTTATGTGAAAAAATAAAATAGTGAAAAAAACAACAAACCTTCAAATACAAGTAAACTAAAGTTTACCGGGTGAGCGGCAGTCGCCGCTGTTGCCATACGCGGCTCATTTTCTGCAAACTTCATGCCTCTATATCTCGGTAAGTACTGATGGGAAAAAAAAATTTTTGGGACTAAAACAATCAGAAAAATAATGTTAACATTTTCATAAGAAAAAATAATTTTTTTTTTCGAATATTTTGTGACACCAGGAGACACTTCAGGATTGGGCCCTTCGACAGTCAAAGGGTTAAATGGATCACGCATGAAGGCTTTGCAAACTTCCATATAGATATTTCTCTTCAATGGAAGTTTAACTGGTGGATCCCATATATTACTAATACAATTGACTCTATGTATAGGTCCTCCATCTTCTTCCGTTTCTCCATGAATTCTTACTAACATTATCAACATTTTTCTTGCATTAGCTGTCATAACTTTATCCGTTGGATCTGATTTCATTATCATTGATAATCTGAAAATCAAAAGATTTAAATAGGTTATATGGTGAAAATAAAATTTGAGAATATTTTATATTACGTTCTATTGTATATTCATTTAACCCTTTGAGGGTCGACAGGCCCTCTCCGAAACTCGTTCTCAGGGTCGGCCAAATTTAAAAAAAAAAATTATTTTCTCTCATGAAAAGATAGAGAATCTTTTCCCGATCATAAAGACACCAAAAGTTTGAAATTTGATAGAAAACTTACCAAATTATGCTCTTGCAAAGTTAGCGGTCTCGGCGATGTTTACGCATCGGCGATTTTGCCCACTTTGAGCCCCATTTTCGGCCAATTTCGCTGTACTAGTCGACAAAAAAACATGAATATTTCTCTAGAACTCCATTTTTTCTATCGAATGGGTGCAAGAAACCACCCATTTATGAAATTCAACTATCCAGTACAGTGGTCAGAATTTAGCAATTTTGCCAATTTCACACAAATTTCAAAAAATGCCAATTTCCGAATAGGGTCCAGAATAAACAAGAAAGACATTCCTGGCACTAAAATGACATTTCCTCTAGTCATTAGTCACGTCTCAAGGCCCCTCTTATATTCTTTTGCTGTCCACTTTGAATTTTTATTCTCACAAAAAATATAAGATTTACTGTTATGCAGACTACTGCATTAGTGTAGAAAATGGTATAAATATTATTGGTGCACTTGTGAAAGAATATTAGACTCACCAGTTGACGTGTATTGCACGCTTGGCACGATTTGTTTACTTTTGAAGTTTGGTAAAAATCGAACATTTCTGCTACTTTGAGCTCAATTTCAAGGCACCTTTCATTGTAAAACCAGCCAAAATCATCTCAATTTCTGTAATATGTCTTCCATTCTATAAAATGAGACCAAGAAAACTAGAATACAACAATAAATACCATACGAAAATACACTGCAAAGTCGCTGATTTATTCCAAAAAAATGGTCAAAGTTTTTTTTTTCTCATTATGCACTGTGTGCTGCAGGATTTTTTTTAGACTGTGCACAATGACCACATAGACCAATTCTTTCATATGAAGGCCTACCAGCTTTCTCCCACTAGCTTTGAGGCCGCTAGAATTTATGAGTACTAGTACGTCAAAAACCCCTACGCGTAAGACGTACTAGTACGACGAAAACCCTCAAAGGCTTAAATTATATATATTGTTGATAAAAGTATTAGTTTTAGATAAATCTATTAAAATATATGGAATTTGATTAATAAGTTTTAAGAATAAAGGTATTAATTGAGGAAGAGAATTTCCTAATACAGATTTTAACATATATTGTACACACTTTGTAGTGAGAAGAGAAGTTGATGGTGATGATGATTGCCTTATAGCTGTAGGAGACATTTTAAAAATTATATACGAAGTAACACTCAGTAATTGTTGCAATTTAATGGGATTAACAGGAGGATAATAAGATTTTTTATCAATAAACCAAATAATTGAATATTGTAAATGAATAGCTAATGAATCCCTTTTTGTATCAGGATAAGTACAAAGAAATGAATGAACGTTATTAAATCTTTGAGTATTTATAATGTCAAAGCCATCAACATTAAAAGTGTTGATAGGAAGAATATATTGTTCATGTTTATTAGTCTCTTGCTTAAAGTTAACTGATATTGGAAAAGCGTTGTTACTATATATATAGCCAGTCATTTTTTTTATTTTTTAAATTTAATTATACATTCTTGACAGAAAGGATGTGTTTCTATTAATTCATCTGCAATTCGACTTAAAGTTGGAATTTGAATCATATGTAATGAAGATTCTCGTTTTCCACAATTAAAACAACAAGCAATATTATTATTATTATTATTATTATTATTTCTCCAAAATTTTACTTTTTCATAAATTTTAAAATTGTTAGTAGATGAAGTATAAATTTCAAATGATGGTGAAATATATTTTAAAAGAGGTTCTATATAATGATCTAAATTGCTAATTTCAATGAATTGTTGTTGATGAAGTTGTCGTCGTTGCATGTGTCTAATGTTAATTGATCAATAATTTTAGGCGAGATTTTTAGATATTCTATAATATTTTTTTGTAATTCAACACTTTCATTAAACTGTTCTAATGAGAGAGTTTTATCATATGAATAAATTATGTAATTAAATATTTCTTTTTCATTTTTTTTTATTATTTCCGTTTCTTCTTTTCCTAAAAGTAATGTAAGACACATGCTTACACTTGATCGAATTCCATATATAGCGGGAATTACAGTATATATATTATTATTATTATTATTATCAAAACTGTAATTATTATTAATTGATAATAGTGAAAAATATTTATTTGCATAATAAAATTTAAATATATCAGGATTTCTTTCTTTTTTTCTCAAATCACTTAAACCTGAAAATATATCATGTAGAAATTCATAATTATAAATAGGCATTTGTTCTATTGAATTTACTGATGATTGTGGAAGATAAAGTCCTCCATAATCAATCATTTTAATTTTATTTTTTTCATCATTTGAAACAAATATATTCCATGGACTAATATCATAATATGTTCCTCCAAAATTGTAAGTATGTATTTCAAGTTGTAATTTAATTAGTTGACGAATAAGATTGTTAAGAAAAATAAGATTTTCATTATATAAATTATTAATATTAAAAATATTAATTTTTGTGTTAAGTAATATCCAATCTTGTGGATTTAAATATTCCATTTCATTAAAATATTTTATTGATTTTGATGAAAAATCATTTCGCTCTTGAACGTCATTAGGACTTAATAGAATAAATTGTTCTCTAAAAGGAAGTTTTTCTCCTTGTGGATAATGAACTATATTATAAATAAGCTTAGATGTGAAAATACGAAATATTCTGACAAAATGCTTTTGAGTTATAATAGAACTTAAAGAAATTATATTTCTATATTCTCGTAGAAAATCACATTTTCGATTAAATTTTTTACGAGCTCCATTTGTCAAAGGAGTGTCAGTTTGAGAAAATATATAAGACGCAGACCAAGGATAAAGATTTTTAAATGTTTGTATATTTTGAGGTAACCGTGGATTTAATAATTCTACTGTAGGAATTTTTACTAAACTTACTTCACCAAATGCACCTTGACCCAAATATTTTTGACTGGGATTAAAAGTAAAATTAAAATTAGTTTTTTTATTTGCATGGCATCGCAAAATTCGCTGACGATGACAATCATTTACATTTTTTTTACTATTTTTATTTTTATCTTTTGAAGTTATCTCAAACATTTTTTATAATGTTTATTTATTTTTTTTTATTTTTAATACTTTGTTGATGATAAAATTAATACAATTTAATAAACAATATGTTTTATCTTTTATATCTATATACATTAATTTAATACCAATATTTTTTAATAATTCTTTTTTTTTAAAATCTCTATAAATTTGATTAATATCACTATAATGTAAAGGACCTTGTATTTCAATACCCAATTGAATTAAAGGTATATATAAATCAATTTCATAATGTTTATTATCTTTTATTAGTCCTCTTTTATTTATTTCTATATGAGGAATTGGTGAAATTTTTTTTTCAATTGTTTAATTAATGATTTATAAATATAATATTCAAGTTTACTTTTAAATTTTCCAATTAAAATATTTTTATATTTTTTCATTAATTATTACTACTTTTTTTATATTAAACAATATATAATTCAAACTGAATTATTATTTTTTAAATTCATTTTTTCTTTTAAAATTTTTTTATTATTTATTAATAAATTAAGATCTTTAATTGATGGATTAAATATTCTATTTTCTAATTTATTTATAGCATTAAAACTATTTTTACTTAATTCCATTATTGATCTATTAATACTATAAGAAAATATACTTATTATGAATATTATTATTACTATAATAGATATTATACTAATATATTCCATTATTTTTTATTAAGAAATAAACTTTTTTTTATAATGCTTTACAATCCTATAACAATTAAATATAATAAAGGTGAATTTAATACTAGTTTAATTAAAGAAATATAACAAAATATTTCATTTTATTTTTTAATAAAAAATATTATTAGGATAAAAAATTCTTATTATAAAAAATAGAAAAATGTCATCAACATTAGTAAACTTTATTGATATTAGCTTGCAATCTGTAATAGAACAATTTGAATATTATGAAGGTAGGTTTAATAATAAATATATATCACATAGAACTTTTATTGAAAATTTAATAGAAAAATTAGGATCATACAGTAAAATGCTTTTTTGGTGTAGATTACAGAATTATTTATTTAGAACAGTTAATTATGAGGAATTTACTAATTTAATTTATTCTGTTATATGTGGTGATGATATATGTAAAAAATATTTACAACGAGAAGAGGATTTTTACATATTTCAAAATCATATGCGTGAAAAATATCCGTACTACAAATATCATGAATTTACTAAAGAAGTAAATAACTTAGCTAATGAATTGGGATTTAAAGATGAAATTCATTTTTATGAATTTTGTCTATATATTAAAGACAATGATGAATTAAATGAACTTTTTATTAAAATGAAAAATTTAAGTAATAATAGCAAATATTTTAAGAATAAAATTGTTTATGAAATAATGAATTTAAACAATGATAATTTTTTAAATTATTTAAAAAATTATAATATTGCAAATGTGGGGTGTTTTCAATATTGGTTTGACAAAGAAACTAAAGAATTAAAAAGAGGAAAATATGTAAGTAGATATTGTTATAAGGATTCTTTATATGACTCGTTACCAGACAAATATTTATTAAATAATAATACTATAATTTTACCAGAAGATGATCATCCCTTATATAATATTAGTTGGGACTGTATGTTTGATTTTTCAATTATTAGAGATAATGAAAATTTATTTAATATAGAAACTAAAGGATGTAAAGGAATGTGTAACCCTTATAATTACAATACCATAACTGAGTTTGTTAAAGACTATAATAAAATATCTTTAGACAATAAAAGTCTTTTTTGCATTTTTCGATGTGAAATGGGTTCTATATTAAGAAACATTGTTTTTGAAATGAAAAGTGGTGATGGATTAAGAGATCAAAGTAATAGTGGTAATGAAGAAAATACATCAATATTAAGAGTTGAAAATAATAATATTGATGGTGAAGAAATACCACAACCAGTAGGTGATGAAAATATACCAACAATATTAAGAAATGAAGAAACACCACAATCAGTAGCTAAAGATACATCATCAGTAGTATTAAGAAGTAAAGATGGTGATAGAGAAGAGATGCCACATAATATATCAACATTAAAAGGTGAAGGTAGTAACAATCATTATAATAATAAAATAATAAATATTAAAGTAATTTCTTATAACTACTTAAAAATTATATTTTTTATTATTGTAATAATTATTATTATAATTCTAATTAGTTTAATAAAAGAAATATAACAAAATGTTTTATTTTTTTAATAATAAAATATTATTAAGTTAAAAAAATTTTTATTATAAAAAAATAGAAAAATGTTACCATCTACATTAGTAATAAATATTGATAAGAGTTTGCAACGTATAATAGAAGAATTTGAATATTATGAGGGTGAATTTAATAAAACATATCAACCATTTCTAACTTATATTAATAATTTAATGAATAAGTTTAGAAGTAACAGAAAAATAAATTTTTGGCGTAATTTACAGAATGATGTATTTAGAACAGACAATTATGAGGAATTTACTAATTTAATTCATTCCATTATTTGTGGTGATGATATATGTAAAGAATATTTTAAACAAGATATTCATTTTAACATATTTCAAAATTATATGCGTGAAAAATATCCGTACTACAAACTTCGTGAATTTATTAGAATAATAAACAATTTAACTCAAGAATTAGGATTTAATAATGAAACTGATTTTTGTGAATACTTAAATAATTATAATAATAATAATAATGATAACAGTATTAAATTAAATGATATTTTTAATAAAATAAAAGAATGGAGTAAAAATAATAAATTTTCTCATAATAAAATTATTCAAGAAGGGATTAATTTAAATTTAAATGATTTTTTAAATTATTCACAAAGGTACAATAAAGCTAATGAAGAATGTTTTAGATATTGGATTGATAAGAAATCTAAACAATTAAAACGAGGAATATATATAGATAGATTTTGTTGTGATTTATCAGATGAAGAATTAATTCAAGAAAAATATTCATTAAACAATGATATAATTTTACCAAAAAATACTCATCCCTTACATAATATTAGTTGGGATTGTTCTTCAAAAATTTCAAATTTTATTAAAAATAACTATGACAGTACCAGTATATTAATTAAAGGATGTGAAGGAATATGTAATCCTTATAATTACAATATCTTATCTAAGTTTATTGATGGATATGAAAAAATATCTTTAGATTATATAAATGAAAATATTTTCTATATATTCCGATGTGAAAGAGGTTCTATATTAAGAAATATAGTAGAATTGTCTATTGAAAATTTTGAAATAGAAAGAAATGAAAATAGAATAGAAAATAGTAAAAAAACAACAATTGACGCTGACAATATTATGTCATTAACAGTAGTACATGAAGGAGAAAAAGAAGGAGGAGGAGGAGATGGTGATAGTGGTGGTACTGCTGATACTGTTACAATGAATCCTGACGTTGATGATATTATGTCATTAACAGTATTACATGTAGGAGAAAAAGGAGGAGAAAGAGGAGGAGGAGATGATGATGGTGGTGGTGGTGGTGCTGCTGCTGCTGATACTGTTACAATGACTACTGACACTGACGATATTATGTCATTAACAGTAGTACATAAAAGAGAAAAAGAAAGAGGAGGAGGAGGAAGAGGAGATGATGATGGTGGTGGTAGTACTACTGCTGATACTCTTACAATGGCCACTGACACTGACGATATTATGTCATTAACAGTAGCACATGAAAGAGAAGAAGGAGGAGGAGGAGATGATGGTGATGGTGCTGATACTGTTACAATAACTGCTGGTGCTGTTGTTGATGCTCCTGCTGCTGTTACAATGACTGCTGATGCTGATGATATTATGTCATTAACAGTAGTACATGGAGGAGAAGAAGAAGAAGGAGGAGGAAATGATAATGATGGTGCTGCTGGTGCTGCTGCTGCTGCTGTTACAATGACTGCTGATGCTGATGATATTATGCCATTAACAATAGTAAATGAAAGAGAAGAAGGAGGAGGAGATGATAATGGTGGAGGTGCTGCTGCTGCTGCTGCTGATACTGTTACAATGACTACTGACACTGACGATATTATGTCATTAACAGTAGTACATAAAGGAGAAGAAGAAAGAGGAGGAGGAGGAGATGATGATGGTGGTGGTGGTGCTGTTGCTGATACTGTTACAATGACTACTGACACTGACGATATTATGTCATTAACAGTAGTACATAAAGGAGAAAAAGAAAGAGGAGGAGGAGATGATGATGGTGGTGGTGCTGCTGCTGCTGATACTCTTACAATGGCCACTGACACTGACGATATTATGTCATTAACAGTAGCACATGAAGGAGAAGAAGGAGGAGGAGGAGATGATGGTGATGGTGCTGATGCTGTTACAATAACTGCTGGTGCTGTTGTTGATGCTCCTGCTGCTGTTACAATGACTGCCGATGCTGATGATATTATGTCATGGAGGAGAAGAAGAAGGAGGAGGAGGAAATGATAATGATGGTGCTGCTTTTGCTGATGCTGCTGCTGTTACAATGACTGCTGATGCTGATGATATTATGCCATTAACAATAGTAAATGAAGGAGAAGAAGGAGGAGGAGATGATGATGGTGGAAGTGCTGCTGCTGCTGTTACAATGACTGCTGATGCTGATGATATTATGTCATTAACAGTAGTACATGGAGGAGAAGAAGAAAAAGAAGGAGGAGGAGGAAATGATGATGATGGTACTGCTGGTACTGGTGGTGCTGGTGCTGCTGGTGCTGGTGCTGGTGCTGCTGGTGCTGCTGCTGTTACAATGACTGCTGATCCTGATGATATTATGTCATTAACAGTAGTACATGAAGGAGAAGAAGAAGAAGAAGAAGGAAGAGGAGGAGATGATAATAGTGGTGGTGTTGCTGCTGTTACAATGACTACTGACACTGACGATATTATGTCATTAACAGTAGTACATGAAAGAGAAGGAGGAGAAGGAGGAGGAGATGATGGTGGTAGTACTGGTACTGTTGCTGCTGCTGATACTGTAGTACATGAAGAAAGTGGAGGAGAAAGAGGTGTTGCTGATGATGATGATGATGATGATGGAAAAGGGCCAATAATTAGTTCTTCAGACATAGCTGTTGGAGAAAGAGGAAGAGTTGCTAATGAAAAAGAGGGGTTAATAGTTCGTTCTTCAGAAATAGTTGTTGGAGAAAGAGGAAGAACTAATGAAGAAGGATTATTAACTCATTCTCTTTCAGATTGGAAATATGAAAATCGACATAAGAGAAAAGTAAATGATGAACCTTATTATCAAAATAATAATATAATTAATACTAAAAAACGTTTTTATATATTTATTATTATTATAATAATGATTATAATTTTAATTTGTTTAATAAAAATATTTTATTAAATATAAATAGTTTTAAAATATTTCATATTAAAAACATAGCAAGTGATAAAATAAAATATTTATTATTAAATATAAAAAAAATATATTATGTATTTTTAAAAATAATATTAAAAAAATTAGTTCCCGCTTGAGGTGGTAAACAAGTAGTAAGACGTGATACAAAAGAATGTAAATTATCACTAATGATGTTCAATTTTTGAGTTGCTAGTAAATAACGTTTAATATCTTCAAAAGATCGTGATACAATAGCATTTCCAGGAAATTTATTACCTCTTCTGTTAATAGGATTTAATGATTCATTTGAAAGGACAGTCATTTGAAGAAGAATGGCCGTATAATTTGTTTTAGAAGTTTCAAATTTACAAAATAGATTATGAAGATTGATAAGACTACAAAGTTGACCTAGAAATAAATTAACTCTCCTTATATCTGTACAATAAATAAGTGATATATCAAGGTTACTCATTTGTATATTTATCACATCAATTAACCAACCTGGACATGCATTATAAATAGGATGAGGGTGTAGAGTACTATAACGAATAATTCTGTCACTCATCATATATTCTACCCATATTTTACTCATTCGCAAATCTATTAAATTATTTACTCCATTACTCGATAAATTAGAATAAAGAGAAATGTCTCGTTTAAAAATGGAATCATAATCATCTTTATTATTTTTTCCCCATATTACAGAAGGATCAAAAGGTGTATCTAATAATATTAATTTTATAAAATTTTCGTTTAAATTTTTTTCAAGTTTTAATAAATTTAATAGAGATGTATATATAGATTTATTTGTACTATATAACTTGCTGGTTGTGAATGGTTTTATTGTTGATAATTTACTACTAGGAAAATGTAAATGGTCTAAATTTTTAATAATAATATTATTATTATCATTATTTGTAAGTCATATCATTTGATAAACATATTGTTGTTTTAGTTTTTAAATTTTTATACATGTCATGAGTAGAGTCCAGTTGGTTTTGAATACAAGTTTGTTGAATAATTTTCCATAAAGAAGCAGCTATATCAAATCCTGGATAGTAATTATTATATTTTTTTTTATTTTCTTTTTTCTTTTATTGTCCATTATTAATATTTTTTTTTGTTGTAACAATTTTATATATAAATATAAAATAATTTTTATTTATTTTCAAAAATATCAGAATATCTCTTTAAATGGCATTTTTAAAAATTGAATTATTAGAAAATACTTTTTGTCAAATCAAAAATGAAGATCTTTCCATTTGTGCAAATGTATGTATAAATTGGAAAAACATTATTTTAAATAATAAATATATGCCTTTTCGAACACTTTATCAGAGATTTCTACAAGCACCTAATATTTTATTTTGGAGTCTACTTCTAATTAAAAAATAAATATCACCATTTATTAAAACCATATGAAATTGTTGAATATCTTTGTAAAGAGTATAATATTCAAAATTTGGATAAATGCCTCAAGGGATTACTTAGAATGACTAGAAGTCAAAATTTTATATTTATTGATGAAAAAATGAAAGAAATGTTGAAAAATCATCCTTGTTACTATAACTCTCAACAAATGCTTACTAATTCTAATTATGGCTCTGAAAATTTATTAAATATAATAATAATGATGAGTGCTTTTTCTCGTGATGTTAGTGAGATTCAATATTTAATGTACCTTTTAATACGAGAACCATTTTTATTATTTTTACCTCTTTCTAAAATTATAGATTTATTTTACAAACTAACTGGAATATTTCATTTTACTTATTATAAAATTAAAACTAAAGTTGTACATTATTATAAAATACACTCTGCACTTTTTAAGGCTGTAAATAAAATTTGTTATCATCCAGAAAACTTAACATTTGAACAGATGAGCATTATTAATCATTTCCCACAACTTAAAGAGATCATTAAGATCGAATGTGCCATTGGAGTAAATGTTACATATGTTTTGTCACAATTATTTGAAATACATAAAAATGTAAAATTTTTACTAGTTGTAGGAAATTTGTATAAACAACCTCATTTTAATTTAACATCATCAACATTTACATTATATAACAGTGTCATATTCTTTTCATTTAATGATGATATTTTATCAAAAATTAATGATGAATTTCATAATATTATAGTAATTGATTTTTTTATTGATATAGTTATACCATTTAACCCTTTGAGGGTCGACAGGCCCTCTCCGAAACTCGTTCTCAGGGTCGGCCAAATTTAAAAAAAAAAATTATTTTCTCTTATGAAAAGATAGAGAATCTTTTCCCAATCATAAAGACACCAAAAGTTTGAAATTTGATAGAAAACATACGGAATTATGCTCTCGCAAAGTTAGTGGTCTCGGCGATGTTTACGCATCCGCGATTTTGCCCACTTTGAGCCCCATTTTCGGCCAATTTTACTGTACTAGTCGACAAAAAACATGAATATTTCGCTAGAACTCCATTTTTTCTATCGAATGGGTGCAACAAACCACCCATTTATGAAATTTAACTATCCAGTACAGTGGTCAGAATTTAGCAATTTTGCCAATTTCACACAAATTTCAAAAGATGCCAATTTCCGAATAGGGTCCAGAATAAACAAGAAATACATACCTCGCACTAAAATGACATTTCCTCTAGTCATTAGTCACGTCTCAAGGCCCTTCTTATATTCTTTTGCTGTCCACTTTGAATTTTTATTCTCACAAAAAATATAAGATTTAATGTTATGCAGACTACTGCATTAGTGTAAAGAATGGTATAAATATTACTGTTGCACTTGTGAAAGAATATTAGACTCACCAGTTGACGTGTATTACACGCTTGGCACGATTTGTTTACTTTTGAAGTTTGGTAAAAATCGAACATTTCTGCTACTTTGAGCTCAATTTCAAGGCACCTTTCTATGTAAAACCAGTCAAAATCATCTCAATTTCTGTAATATTTCTTCCATTCTATAAAATGAGACCAAGAAAACTAGAATACAGCAATAAATACCATATGAAAATACACTGCAAAGTCGCTGATTTATTCCAAAAAAATGGTCAGTTTTTTTTTCTCATTATGCACTGTGTGCTGCAGGATTTTTTTAGACCATGCACACTGACCACATAGACCCATTCTTTCATATGAAGGCCTACCAGCTTTCTCCCACTAGATTTGAGGCCGTTAGAATTTATGCGTACTAGTACGTCAAAAACCCCTATGCATAAGACGTACTAGTACGACCAAAACCCTCAAAGGGTTAAAGAGCTTATTCATTATTTAAGTGAAAAAAATATAAATATTAAAAAATATATTGTATATCGAATTGAACAGAGTACTAAAAATCAAGACTTATGTTATTGTGCATATAATTTTATAAATAAAAACTATCCTCCCCAAATTATTCCTGTAGGATTATCACCCATTATTAAAAAAAAATATTTAAGTCCAGGTGAGAAAATACGTATATTATTAAATGATTTTTACAATTTATATATTTTTTGTTTTTTAGAAATTAGATATCAAAATACAAACATAACATTAATAATGAGCAAAAAAGAACTAGATGATCATTTAAATGAGATTACTAATAATTCTATTGCATCATATAGGATTGGAAATAATAATGGATCTGGACCTTTGGATTATGTAAAATTGGTAAATAAACAAAAAATTATAAATATAAATGAATATAATTATAATGATGATGATGATAATTCTTTAAGTATTAGTTTAATGAATGATATATTTAAGACTAATTGTAATTTTCAATGTGTTTGGATTCCTATTTTATCAGAAATGACCAATTACAATAAATATAATTTAATTGCATATATAAAAGATGTTTTATATAATTTTGGAGAAGAATCGTATTTATTAGTTACTATTATGAAAAGCAATAAATAAAGTATTGGTTGTAATAAAAATATGGAAAATGAGATTATAGGTTTTAAAACTAGATCTATTTCAGGGTTTTCTTTTTATGAAAATAATTTTGATTTTATTAAATGTTGTAAATGTTGTCCTATAGAAGCTAGTTTCTTTAATATATAATATTTTTTATGTTCAAACTGATGATAAAATAAAGATCAACAACATTATTATTATATTTAAAATATTTTCATTAAAATAATTTGAATTATTATAAAATAATGACTGAGAAGTATTGGTAGGAATTGATTTCATATATTCTTCTGTAATTGAATCTTGTTGATTTTTTTTACTACAATTTTTAGATGTTAATTTATGATTAATTATTATATTATTTATATTTTTATCAATTTTTAAATTATTATTATCATTATTTAAATTTAGACATTGACAACTAATATCTTCCCAGTATTGTAATTCTATTATTTTTTTGTTTAGACAAATACTAAAATATCGTTTTTCTTCAGATTTTCTACCACAATAGTTACCAGTAGTAGTAGTAGTAGTATTTTCACATACTCTAAAAATATGATCACATCTTTGAATAGATAATGGTGAACTATTAAAAGAAGATGAGATGTTTATCTGTAAAATATTGTTAAGATAATTTCTAACTTCAGGCCAGGGTATAAATGTATTTACAGGTATACAGCTACTTGAGTTATTATCTTGATGACTTAATTGAAAAATCATTATAAATATCAGAAAATGCTTCATTTTTTATAAAAAAAATAAAAAGAGTGTTATATAAATATCTACAACTATTATTTTTTTTTATTTATAATGTGGCAGAATCTAATAATATTTATAATTATTTTTCAAATATGTCATTTGAAACTAGAAAATAACCATAAATTGGTAAATAATACAAACAAATGTGATATACCTAAAAATACATTAGTACCATGGAATTTAGTTGAAAATTATATTAACCCTTTGACTGTTTCAGGGCCCTCTCTGAAACTGTCATTCTATGTCGCCAAATATTCGAAAAAAAAAAATTATTTTTTCTTATGAAAATGTTAGGAATATTTTTACTAGTGTTTTAAGCCTAAAAAAAAATTTTTGCCATCAGTACTTACCGAGATATAGAGCCGCAAAGTTTGCAGAAATCGACGTGCGTATGGCAACAGCGGCGACTGCCGCCCACCCGGTATTCTTTTATTTACTCTAATTCAAAGGTTTCTTGCATTTTTCAATATTTTTCTTTTCCAGGTAACTTATGTGGCCTGTGAGACCAATGTAAGGTGCATTGTTCAAATATACACTCATTATTTACAACACAATAACAGAACAAACTTTATCACTATTAGTTTGTGTATACACTTTGTTTACACAAACAAACAATACAAAACAATGTTTATTACTATTGTTCCATAATATATATACATATGTACAGTCACTAAGCACGTTCCTACAACTGCTGCAGCTTGTGGAACTCTTTGAAACATGGGTATATGCAGAGGGGCACTTCACACTCCTCACACATAAAACGAGTGTCTCTGCGTGTTTGTGGGCGTTTTGTGGTATGCATACATACATAACACCTCTTCTGAGCATTTTTCTTGGCAGTAGTAGGAGGCAGTTGTATAGGGTAGTGATCACCAGGCCTCAAACGAGATGACGTCTGTGGGCGCTGGTCTATTGCAGGAGTTGCTCCTTTGTACTTTGCAATTATTTGTCTGATTACTGACAGGCAAAATTCACCATATTTTGGTGTTTTGTTGGTCTTCAACTTGTATATGTTATAAGCATTTAGCATAGAGATATCAACAAGATGGAAAAAAAGTTTGATATACCACTTATAACTCTTGCGTACACAGTCTGCAAACCCAATCTGCATGTCACATTTGTCCACTAAGCGCATATTGAGGTTGTAGTCCATGACAGCTGCAGGCTTTAGAATGGGTTCATTGGTCTCTCTGTTGTCCCTGCCACTGGGTACCATTTCGTTTGTGTGAACTGATGTCAACAATGTGACATCACGTTTGTCATGCCACCGAAATGCCATGATGTCATTGGCAGCAAAGGCTTGCACCTCACCTCTGCGAGTGCCAGCGTCGAACCTTGGCATATGTTTGCGATTACCACGCACTGTGCCACACACGTCTGTCAAGTTCACTCGCAAGAAATCACTGAGTAAGGGGCTTGTGTACCAGTTATCAGTAAATAACATATGCCCCTTACCAAGATATGGTTCCATCATTGTTCGAACCACATCACCAGAGATACCCAATAACTTCATGGTATCTCTCAAAGTATTACTGCCAGTGTACACAATAATATCTAAAACAAGACCACTTCTGCAATCACACAGTACAAATAGCTTTATACCAAAGCGTTTCCTCTTGCTTGGTATATATTGCTTGAATGAGAGTCTTCCTTTGAATAAAATCAAGGACTCATCAATAACAAGCTTCCTGAAGGGATAAAAATACATGCAGCACTTTTGTTTCAGGTACATAAACACATTTCTTATCTTATATAACCTGTCGCTTCTGTCAGGCCTGGTTTTGTCTGAAAAGTGTAACATACGCAACAGTATCAGGAAACGATTGACACCTATAATGTCACTAAAACCTGGAGTTGAAATCAGGCGATCTGTTGTCCAGTATGTGGTGACAGTGTGCTTATACACATGTGGCATAAGCATTATTGTGGCAAAAAACAGGTACATCTCTGCCACAGTTGTCTCCTTCCACTTGTGTAGCCGTGATTTTGGTGAGAGAATTGTATTTGCCATGGTGTATTCACAGTATGTGTTGGTTTCCCTGACAATGATGTCCATCAGGGGTTCATCGAAGAATAACTCAAAGCAGTCCAGTTCACTGGCATTGTTCCCAAGTGGACAAGATGGCTTTATTCCACTTTGTGTTTCATCAAAGTCATGGGGACTGGGAACAAACTCGTCACCGTCCTGCCAATCCCAGATGCGGTCTGCTGGTGGGGTCTGGATATTGTACCGTGGTTGTGGCTGTGCAGGTTGTGGTGGTGCAGGTTGTGGCAGTGTGGGGTAGGGTGAGGCTGGTTGTTCTGCTGAGTCAGCCGCGTGGCTAGTAGCGTGGCCTGGTGATGGTGCCACATGGGCCGTGCCACCCTCACTATCACCACCACTGCCTCCTCCCTCACTGTCACCATTCATACCCATCGTTACAATATCGTCATCTTCACTATCAGGTCGTGGTGTTGGGCCACGGGATGTGCTCCCAGAGTTTCTCCTTCCCCTTGGAACAACATATGAAACACTACCAGACCGCATGCTACGTCGTACATACTGGCGCTTCACTGGGGAATATTCACTCTCACTGTCACTAGAACTGCTTTCAATGACCTTGAAATCACTATCACTATCACTATCACTATCACTGCTATCATCAGGGTGTTGTACACGACCAAATAGTTTCCTCTTTCATCCTGGTACAGGCGAAGGTGAATGTGAACAAGCCGGCACAGCACCAGAGGTCGAAGGTTGTGGGTCATCTGGGTTTTCGTCACTATTTACGTTATCCTGGGCACTTTTTTCGGTAACACTCACTTGAAAACCCTGACATTTTCATCGCTGTTAGAGCTATCACTTGGGAACAAAAGACCTCCAATCCGCCGAGGAGTGAGGAACTTCTTACCAAGAGGCATGGTGAAAATGGACTGACAACATGGCGTTCCCACAATGCACCGCTAGGTCCCAGATTTTTTTCACAGGGTGCACACCGACCACTGAGACCCATTCTCTCCCGTGTAGGCCTACCAGGCCTTTGGCGCGCGATTTGAAGCCGCTAGAATTTGTGCGTATAAATACGTCAGAAACATTGGCTCGTAAGACGTATTTATACGTCGGAAACAGTCAAAGGGTTAATAATATTTTTTAAGTAACTGTCTCTTTGAAAAGTAATAATATATATTTACCAGAGCAAAGATGTAGACATTATGAAAGTTTATGTATAGATCAGAATTCCTCATTATTATGTGGTATGAAAAATGAAAAATTAAAAGTTTATAGTATACTTTTTAACAAGACTGCAATCATTTTACATTATTTAGAACATGATAGTTGTGAATGTATTAATTATAATATATATGACAAAATAACTAATAAAAATTTAGTTTTTAGTCCTACAATTATTAAAATTATAATTAAAGAAAATAAAACAAATATAACAAAAAATTCTTATTTTACAACAAATAACAGTTTGTATAATAAATCAAATTA
>NW_027198586.1:0-42405 GCF_038502225.1 Cherax quadricarinatus | reverse complement strand
AAGTGGGGAAGTGGGGAAGTGGGGAAGGGGGAGCACCTGGCCTTCGCACAGGTGAACTCCTGGAACCACGGACCCAGGGGGGGTGTGTGCAAGGTTGGGGTGTGGGGGAAGTGGGGATGGGGGAGCACCTGCCCTTCGCACAGGTGGACTCCTGGAACCACGGACCCGGGGGGGGTGAGTGAAAGGTTGGGGTGTGGGGGAAGTGGGGAAGGGGGAGCACCTGGCCTTCGCACAGGTGAACTCCTGGAACCACGGACCCGGGGAGGGGTGCAAGGTTGGGGTGTGGGGTAAGTGAGGAAAGGGGGAGCACCTGGCCTTCGCACAGGTGAACTCCTGGAACCACGGACCCGGGGAGGGGTGCAAGGTTGGGGTGTGGGGGAAGTGGAGAAGGGGGAGCACCTGGCCTTCGCACAGGTAAACTCCTGGAACCACGGACCCGGGGGGAAGTGCAAGGTTGGGGTGTGGGGGTAGTGGGGAAGGGGGAGCACCTGGCCTTCGCACAGGTGAACTCCTGGAACCACGGACCCGGGGGGTGTGTGTGCAAGGTTGGGGTGTGGGGGAAGTGGGGAAGGGGGAGCACCTGGCCTTCGCACAGGTGAACTCCTGGAACCACGGACCCGGGGGGGGAGTGCAAGGTTGGGGTGTGGGGGAAGTGGGGAAGTGGGGAAGGGGGAGCACCTGGCCTTCGCACAGGTGAACTCCTGGAACCACGGACCCGGGGGGGTGAGTGCAAGGTTGGGGTGTGGGGGAAGTGGGGAAGGGGGAGCACCTGGCCTTCGCACAGGTGAACTCCTGGAACCACGGACCCGGGGGGGTGAGTGCAAGGTTGGGGTGTGGGGGAAGTGGGGAAGGGGGAGCACCTGGCGTCACACAGGTGGACTCCTGGAACCACGGACCCGCGGGGGGAGTGCAAGGTTGAAGTGTGGGGGAAGTGGGGAAGGGGGAGCACCTGGCCTTCGCACAGGTGAACTCCTGGAACCACGGACCCGGGGGGGTGAGTGCAAGGTTGGGGTGTGGGGGAAGTGGGGAAGGGGGAGCACCTGGCCTTCGCACAGTTGAACTCCTGGAACCACGGACCCTGGGGGGTGAGTGCAAGGTTGGGGTGTGGGGGAAGTGGGGAAGGGGGAGCACCTGGCCTTCGCACAGGTGAACTCCTGGAACCACGGACCCGGGGAGGGGTGCAAGGTTGGGGTGTGGGGGAAGTGAGGAAGGGGGAGCACCTGGCCTTCGCACAGGTGAACTCCTGGAACCACGGACCCGGGGGGGGGTGCAAGGTTGGGGTGTGGGGGAAGTGGAGAAGGGGGAGCACCTGGCCTTCGCACAGGTGAACTCCTGGAACCACGGACCCGGGGGGGAGTGCAAGGTTGGGGTGTGGGGGAAGTGGGGAAGGGGGAGCACCTGGCCTTCGCACAGGTGAACTCCTGGAACCACGGACCCGGGGAGGGGTGCAAGGATGGGGTGTGGAGGAAGTGGGGAAGGGGGAGCACCTGGCCTTCGCACAGGTGAACTCCTGGAACCACGGACCCGGGGGGGTGCAAGGTTGGGGTGTGGGGGAAGTGGGAAAGGGGGAGCACCTGGCCTTCGCACAGGTGAACTCATGGAACCACGGACCCGGGGGGGTGCAAGGTTGGGGTGTGGGAGTAGTGGGGAAGGGGGAGCACCTGGCCTTCACACAGGTGGACTCCTGAAACCACGGACCCGGGGGGGGGGGTTCAAGGTTGGGGTGTGGGGGTAGTGGGGAAGAGGGAGCACCTGGCCTTCATACAGGTGGACTCCGAAAAAGGACACTCACTGGTTGTCGAGGCAGACCCAGGGGAAATGGGGAAGGGAGGATGCCTGAGGGGACACAGGCGGACTCCTGGACACGCGGACCTGGGAGAGACGAAAAAGGACACTCACTGGTTGTCGAGGCAGACCCTGGGGAAGTGGGGAAGGGAGGATGCCTGAGGGGACACAGGCGGACTCCTGGACACGCGGACCTGGGAGAGACGAAAAAGGACACTCACCGGCCGTCGAGGCAGACCCTGGTTAAGTGAAGAAGGGAGGATGCCTGACGGGACGCAGGCGGACTCCTGCACGCGGACCTGGGAGAGACGAAAAAGGATACTCACCGCCGTCGAGGCAGACCCTGGGGAAGTGGGGAAGGGAGAATGCCTGAGGGGACGCAGGCGGACTCCTGGACACGCGGACCTGGGAGAGACGAAAAAGGATACTCACCGGCCGTCGAGCCAGACCCTGGGGAAGTGGGGAAGGGAGAATGCCTGAGGGGACACAGGCGGACTCCTGGACACGCGGACCTGGGAAAGACGAAAAAGGATACTCACCGGCCGTCGAGGCAGACCCTGGGGAAGTGGGGAAGGGAGAATGCCTGAGGGGACGCAGGCGGACTCCTGGACACGCGGACCTGGGAAAGACGAAAAAGGATACTCACCGGCCGTCGAGGCAGACCCTGGGGAAGTGGGGAAGGGAGAATGCCTGAGGGGACACAGGCGGACTCCTGGACACGCGGACCTGGGAAAGACGAAAAAGGATACTCACCGGCCGTCGAGGCAGACCCTGGGGAAGTGGGGAAGGAAGAATGCCTGAGGGGACACAGGCGGACTCCTGGAACCACGGACCCGGTGGGGGTTTGTGCAAGGTTGGGGTGTGGGGGAAGTGGGGAAGGGGGAGCACCTGGCCTTCGCACAGGTGAACTCCTGGAACCACGGACCCGGGGGGGTGCAAGGTTGGGGTGTGGGAGTAGTGGGGAAGGGGGAGCACCTGGCCTTCACACAGGTGGACTCCTGAAACCACGGACCCGGGGGGGGGTGCAAGGTTGGGGTGTGGGGGTAGTGGGGAAGAGGGAGCACCTGGCCTTCATACAGGTGGACTCCGAAAAAGGACACTCACTGGTTGTCGAGGCAGACCCAGGGGAAATGGGGAAGTGAGGATGCCTGAGTGGGACTTGCACATCAGAGCTTATTTCTTGGGTGGCATTGAAAATTGTGTTGGTGAAATGTTTGTTAGTGGGATGAATTGTAAAGGACCTGCCTAGTATGGGCCAACAGGCCTGCTGCAGTGTTCCTCCTTTCTTATGTTCTTATGTTCTTATAGTCGATCCCTGAAACCTTCGGGTATGTGACTGTAACACAAGGATTGTGAATGTAAATATCTGACTCTCCGTTCTAACTTGTTCTCCGTGGATTTCCGTCTTCTGTTCGGGCTTCATTATAATAATAACTAAGCGCTAAACCAACAAAGGCCATACGGCGTTGTATTCGGACTTCAAAAATTCTTCTTACAGTATACTGTAATTGCATTCATTTGCATTTAGATATAATTAATGATTTTTTTTTTGTTGGCGACCTACTAACCTAAACAACCCTACCGCAGGTTAAATAACATTATAAATAAACTGTAGTTTGCTGGAGGAAGAGAGGGTCGAATATAAGCGGCCGTTCTTACACATAACTTTACTTGTTATGCTAAAAGTAAGGTCATATAAAATCACAAAGAATAAAGTAGTCCATATTTTTCATATTCAGAAAGATCAAAATAAAAAGAAAATGGCAGAACTTTTCTCCCAAGGGCCAAAGGTCTGGGATGACACAGGAAGTAGTACGAGTATTCCAGGTGCTGCATTTGTCGAGCTTTGCTTCCCCGCGAGGGGACGGTACCTTCCGGTTGACACATTCAAGGGGATAATCATCACACACAGCAGTGTTGTGTGCCACCATCATCACACACAACAGTGTTGTGTGCCACCATCATCACACACAACAGTGTTGTGTGCCGCCATCATCACACACAGCGGTTGCTGGAGAGGAAAATATAAGTTGTTCTGTAATGAAAGTAATAATAATGATAATAATAATAAAAGTAATTATACTACTAATAAAATAATATTGATACTGATAATAAAATGACAACGGAAGAGAAAATCCTCTCAAGAATCACTACCAGTAGGTTTTAGGCTTGTTGGTGACCATGATGGCAGCTCCTGATGACCAGTTCAGCAGCTTCCAGGTGACTAGACCAGGTGACTAGAAAAATAGGTCCTTGAGAACAAGACCAACATCTCACGGGTGACTACGCCAGTGGGTATCAGGTTACTAAAACCAGAAGCTCTCAGGTGAGCAGATCAAACGTTCTCTGGTGATCAAAGCAACAGCTCTCAGGGAATCAGACGAACAACTCTCAGGCGACCAGACAAGCAACTCTTTGGCAACCAAACCTTGATCTATCAGATGCTTCCAAATGATCGGATGTAATCTGATCAGTATCTCTATGGTGACAAGATAAGCTGCTCTCAGGTGAACTACTTAACCAGCAGTTTCAATTTGTTCAAATGAACAACTCTCAGAAGATCAGCAGTTCTTGGGTGATACGACCAACAGCTCCCAGGTGATGAGATCAGCAGCACTCAGGTGATAAAACTAGCATCGCCTGGTCAGCGATGATGACTAGACAAGCATCTCATAGGTAATCAGACCAGCATCTCTAAGGTGACTAGACCAGTAGCTCTCAGGGGACCAACACACCAACTCGCACGTTATTAGACAATCAGCTCCAAGTGACCAGACTGACAAGCTTTTAGACAGGCTAACTTTATTGTAGAAGGACATGAAGGTCGTTCAGTCGGGCGTGGAAGCGAGAGCGACTGACATTCCTGCCACAAGGGGAAAGAAACTCATGTCTTTCATTCGAGTTGCGAGTCCCTGGCTAACTGCCATCGCAAAATAAATTATCCAGCTCAATGTCTGACCAAATCAGAAGTTTCTAGGCAACCAGATCAGTAGTTTCAAGGCAACCAGATCAGCAGTTTCTAGGCAACCAGATCAGCAGTTTCTAGGCAACCAGATCAGCAGTTTCTAGGCAACCAGATCAGTAGTTTCAAGGCAACCAGAGCAGTAGTTTCAAGGCAACCAGATCAGCAGTTTCTAGGCAACCAGATCAGCAGTTTCTAGGCAACCAGATCAGCAGTTTCTAGGCAACCAGATCAGCAGTTTCTAGGCAACCAGATCAGCAGTTTCTAGGCAACCAGATCAGTAGTTTCAAGGCAACCAGAGCAGTAGTTTCAAGGCAACCAGATCAGCAGTTTCTAGTCAACCAGATCAGCAGCGTCTACGCAACCAGATCAGCAGGTTTAATGTGACTATACCGGACCTCCTTAAGACAGAACCTGCAGCTTCAAGGTGATCAGAGTAGCAGCTCTAACGTGAAGACAACAGCATATATCGTGTGACCAGACCAGCACTTTTCAGGTAACTAGATAACCATACGAGCAGCACTCAGGTGATCAGCAGCTCACAGGTGATCAGAACCTCTCAGGTGACCAGACCAGTACCTCCTAGGCGACCTGAACGGTATAGCTGAGGTCACCAGACCAGCAGCTACAAGATGTGAGAGTGTCCAAACACTCCTTGGTAATCAGACCAGTTCCATAATGTGATAGGAACAGCTGTTCTCAAGTGACTAGGAATTCTCAGGCGATTAGACTAGCAAATCGAGCGTTGCTAGATAAGCAAGTCATGGGTGACTAGAAGCACAGCTCTCGGGTCACCAAATATACCGTTGATAGGTGACCAGACTAGAGCAGCAGCTCTATCGTCACTAGACCAGCAGCACTATCGTCACTAGACCAGCAGCATTATCGTCACTAGACCAGCAGCATTATCGTCACTAGACCAGCAGCATTATCGTCACTAGACCAGTAGCACTATCGTCACTAGACCAGCAGCATTATCGTCACTAGACCAGTAGCACTATCGTCACTAGACCAGCAGCATTATCGTCACTAGACCAGTAGCACTATCGTCACTAGACCAGCAGCAGCTAAAAACTGAAAACCAATAGCTCTAACGTCCCACATCATAAAAATCTTTTAAAGAGTACTAAGAAGCATGACTGCAAACCACCTGGATTCCCAAAATCTGCACAATCCAGGGCAACATGGGTTCAGGGCAGGTCGCTCCTGCCTCTCACAACTACTGGATCACTATGATATGGCCTTGGATGCACTGGAAGAAAAACAGAATGCAGATGTAATATACACAGACTTTGCAAAAGCCTCTGACAGGTGCGATCATGGCGTAATAGTTCACAAAATACGTGCTAAAGGAATAACTGGCAAAGTGGGGAGATGAACTTTCAACTTCCTAACATATCGAACACAAAGAGCAGTGGTCAACAGAGTTAAATCGGAGGCTGCCGTAGTGAAGAGCTCTGTTCGACAAGGCACAGTACTCGCTCCCATCCTGTTCCTCATCCTCATATCAGACATAGACAGAGATGTAATCCACAGCACCGTATCATCCTTTGCAGACGATACTAGGCTCTGCATGAGGCTGTCATCTATTGAGGACACAGTTAACCTCCAAGAAGATATAAACCAAGTTTTTCAATGGGCAACGGAAAGCAATATGATGTTCATTGAGGACATATTCCAACTACTCCGTTATGGAAAATGGAAAACTGGAGGAGATAATAACTAGTATACTACAAACTCTGGCCATACAATAGAGCGGAAAAATAATGTAAGGGACCTGGGAGTAGTAATGTCTGAGAATCTCCCTTCAAGGACCACAACAGTGCCACGATCACAAGTGCAAAGAAAATGATAGGATGTATAATGAGAACGTTCAGAACGAGAGATACCTAGCCAATGATGATTCTTTTCAAATCACTTGTTCTCTCTAGGCTGGAATATTGCTGTACATTAACATCTCCGTTCAAAGCAGGTGAAATTGCAGATCTAGAGAGTGTACTTATACTGCACGTATAAGTTCTATCAAGCACCTCAACTACTCGGAACACTTGAAAGCACTTGACTTGTACTCGTCGGAACGGAGGAGAGAGAGAGATAGCATAATCTACGCTTGAAAAATCCTAGAAGGAATGGTTCCAAATCTGCACGCAGAAATCACTCCCTACAGAAGCAAAAGACTGGGCAGGCGATGCAAAATACCCCCAATTAAAAGTAGGGGCGCCATTGGTACAGTAAGAGAAAACACCATAAGTGTCCGGGGCCCAAGACTGTTCAACAGCCTCCCACCAAGCATAAGGGAAAATACCAATAGGCCCCTGGCTGCCTTCAAGAGGTTGCTGGACATATACCTAAAGTCAGTGCCAGATCAGCCGGGCTGTGGTTCGTACGTTGGACTACGTGACTCCAGCAGTAACAGCCTGGTTGATCAGGCCCTGATCCACCGGGAGGCTTGGTCGTGGACCGGGCCGCGGGGGCATTGATCCCCGGAATAACCTTCAAGTAGACTCCAGGTAGACCAGCAGCTCTATCGTCACTAGACTAGTAGCTTATGGATGACCACGCCAGCAGCTCTCGGTTGGTTAGACCATCAACTCTCAGATAATCAGATCACTATCTTCCAAGTGAATAAACTAGCAGCCTTCTGATCAACAGCTCCCAGATTACTAGCTCAACAGCTCCCGTGTGACAAGACTAGCAGCTTCCACGTGACCAGATTAGTAACTAAGTTGACAGAACCAGCAACTCTTTCACGATCAAACCAGCTGAAGTGATCAGACCAGAAGTGTATCAGCTCTTTGGCGACAATATCAGCAGCTCACAGATGACTACATTAGCAACGTTTTGACAACCATACCAGGACCAAACAATTGACTAGATCAGCATCTCCCAGGCCATCAGACCACCTGGTCTTAGGTAAACAAGTCTGATCGGATCTATTAGGTAATCAGACCAGCAGCTTCCATCTGATCGAATCAGACACGAAGCTCTCAGATGACCAGTGGCTCTCGAGTGGTCAAATCAGCAGTTGCTAAACAGACCAGCAGTTCTCAGGTCACCAAGCCAGCAGCTCTCAGGTCACCAAGCCAGCAGCTCTCAGGTCACCAAGCCAGCAGTTCACATATAATCAAAATAGCAGCTCTCAGTCGATCAGCCCAGCAGCTGTCAGGTTAACAAACTAGCAGCAAACAAACCAGCTCGCTGGTCACCAGTCCTGCTTGACACATAACCAGAACAGAAGCTCTCAGGTCACCAGAGAAGCGCTTTCAAGTCACCAGATGAGAATCATCCAAATGACTAAAGCAACAGCTCCTAAGTGATTTGACCAGTAGCTCTCTGGTAACCATACCAGGAGCTCCAAGGAGAGGAATATGGCACATTTGTAACACCTGGGAATCTTTGTTTGAACACGTTTCTCCAGCCAGTGGATTTATGAGCTCAACTAATAGATGGTATGCGAAGACAGCAGAAGAGGAGATAATCAGACAGGAAGATAGACTTTCATATACTGGAGTCATAGGAGGTACAGTAGTTGAAGGCACTTCACAGGTGGGCCTGACCCATTAACGATAGTAGTGGACTAAGATATTGAACATCGGCTACCCGGCTGAGAGACGCTATAACTCAACTTTCACTCTCTTCTCTGTACTGTTCCGCAAGTCTGAGGGACTGATTACCTCATCTGCAACAATTTTTGCATATCATCTTTGTATTGAATAGACAAATAAAGATATCGAGTTATTACAGAAGTGCCTGATTCGTCATCTTGTCCGTACTAAATATCAATATTATAATGAAAATCATAGGTGACACAAGCAGCAGCTGTGAGGTTACCAGGCCAGCACATCCCTAGTGACCAGATCAGCAGCTATCAGGTGACCAGACAAGCTCGTCTCAGGTAACCAAACCAGTTTCTCCAATGTAACCAGACTAGCTGTTCTCTAGTAACTAGATCAGCAGCTGAAAATTTACCACACCAACAGCTCCTATTACTACATCAGCAGCTCTCAAGTGACCTGACTAAAGGTTTCATGCGTCCAAACCAGAAGCTATTAGGCTACCAAATCAGAAATTCGTATATAAGAAGATTAGCAGTTCATAGATGACCTAATCAGCAGGCTATCGGCAACCATAACAACACTTCTAAGGTGACCACACCATCATCGTAAAAGACCACACCGGCATCATCTCAGGAGATGACACTAGCATCATCTCTGGTGACTAGGAGAGCATCATCTCGGGTGATCAAAAGAAAATCATTCCTGATGGCCACACAAACATACTCTCAGGTGACTACCACTAGAATCATCCCAGGTAAGCCCCACTAGCATCATCCCAGGTAACCACACTAGCCTCATCTCAGCTAACTACAATAACAGGTGACCACAGCAGAGTCATCTAAAATGACTACACTAGAATCCTCTCAGTTAACGACACTAACACTATCTCAAGCAACTCCACTATAATTATCTCAGCTGATCCGACTGGCATCATCTGAAAGGGCCACACAAACATCGTCGCAGGCAGCCTCAAAATCGTCTGAGGTGATCACATCAGCACCGTCCGAGGAATGCACTAGCATCACTTGTGGTAACCTTATCATCTTATGTCAGGTGACCATACGAGCATCATCTCACGTTACATCAGCATTGTCTGAGATAGCCACGTAAGCATCATCTTGAGTGACTTATATCAGCATCATCTAAGATGACCAGAGTAGTGTCATCACTCGCAACTATACCAGCATCATCTCACGTGACCTCGCTACTGTCATCTAGTATGATGTCACCAGCATTTGTTTGGGTGACTATTCCTGTATCATCTCAGGTGACCACACCTGTAACTTATCAGGTGAATATCTGATCATCTCAGCTGACATCAGCATCAATCATGTGACTATAACAGCGTCATCTGAGGCGACTATTTCAATGTCATCTGAGGTGACAACACCAAGATCATCAGAGCGGACACCATCGTCAAAGGAGACAACCCTAGCAGTTCTCACTTGACCATACGAGTTTTTCTAAGCTGAACACTCCACTAGCTCACAGTTGAGGAAACAGGTGAGAATGCAAGCACAGCTATGGTGCTTATGTTGTCTAAGGTGACCTCTTAGGTAACCAACAGCTCTCAGGTGATGAGACAAGCAGCTGTCAGGTAATTACTCCAGGCAGCGCTTTCAAGCCATCAAACTATCATCATTTCAGGTAGCCACTTCAGCTTCATCTTTGGTCGCCCCATCAGCATCATCTATGGTGACCCCATCAGCATCATCATAGGTGAATACATTATCTCGGGTGACCTCTGTAATATTATCTCAGGTGAATATGTTACTATCGTCTCAGGTGATGACAAGAACATCTCAGGAGATCACACTAGCATCATCTCAGGAGGCCACACTAGCATCATCTCAGAAGACCAGACTAGCATCATCTCAGGAGACCAAACTAACATCATCTCAGGAGACCAGACTAGCATCATCTCAGGAGGCCACACTAGCATCATCTCAGACCACACTATCATCTCAGAAGATCACACTAGCATCATCTCAGGAGGCTACACTAGCATCATCTCAAATTACCAGACTAGCATTGTCTCAAATAACCTCATCTTAGATAGCTACATCAGCATTATCTGAGGATGTGTTTAGTGAAGACATTCATTTTGTTCTCAATATTGTCTTAGAAAAAGAGCATTCCAGTCGGAGATGGCGAGCTCAGAGCAAAGGGCCGGTCAGTTTCCTCTTTCCCAGGTCCAGGTTCAATTGGAATCTTCAGTGTCGTAAAGACAGCTATGTGGTCAGATGACCCAAGGTTGGTAGACAGCAACCACCCAGGGAAGTACTACCGTCCTGCCAGATGACTGTGAAACAAAAACCTGTAACTGTTTTGCATGATGGTAGGATTGCTGGTTTCTTTTTCTGTCTCATAAACATGCTAGATAACAGGGATATCTTGCTACTCCTACTTACACTTTGGTCACACTTCACAGACACGCACATGCATATATATATATACATACATCTAGGTTTTTCTCCTTTTTCTAAATAGCTCTTGTTCTTTTTTATTTCTTCTATTGTCCATGGGGAAGTGGAAAAGAATCTTTCCTCCGTAAGCCATGCGTGTCGTATGAGGCGACTAAAATGCCGGGAGCAATGGGCTAGTAACCCCTTCTCCTGTATACAATTACTAAAAAAGAGAAGAAGAAAAACTTTATAAAACTGGGTTGCTTAAATGTGCGTGGATGTAGTGCGGATGACAAGAAACAGATGATTGCTGATGTTATGAATGAAAAGAAGTTGGATGTCCTGGCCCTAAGCGAAACAAAGCTGAAGGGGGTAGGAGAGTTTCAGTGGGGGGAAATAAATGGGATTAAATCTGGAGTATCTGAGAGAGTTAGAGCAAAGGAAGGGGTAGCAGTAATGTTAAATGATCAGTTATGGAAGGAGAAAAGAGAATATGAATGTGTAAATTCAAGAATTATGTGGATTAAAGTAAAGGTTGGATGCGAGAAGTGGGTCATAATAAGCGTGTATGCACCTGGAGAAGAGAGGAATGCAGAGGAGAGAGAGAGATTTTGGGAGATGTTAAGTGAATGTATAGGAGCCTTTGAACCAAGTGAGAGAGTAATTGTGGTAGGGGACTTGAATGCTAAAGTAGGAGAAACTTTTAGAGAGGGTGTGGTAGGTAAGTTTGGGGTGCCAGGTGTAAATGATAATGGGAGCCCTTTGATTGAACTTTGTATAGAAAGGGGTTTAGTTATAGGTAATACATATTTTAAGAAAAAGAGGATAAATAAGTATACACGATATGATGTAGGGCGAAATGACAGTAGTTTGTTGGATTATGTATTGGTAGATAAAAGACTGTTGAGTAGACTTCAGGATGTACATGTTTATAGAGGGGCCACAGATATATCAGATCACTTTCTAGTTGTAGCTACACTGAGAGTAAAAGGTAGATGGGATACAAGGAGAATAGAAGCATCAGGGAAGAGAGAGGTGAAGGTTTATAAACTAAAAGAGGAGGCAGTTAGGGTAAGATATAAACAGCTATTGGAGGATAGATGGGCTAATGAGAGCATAGGCAATGGGGTCGAAGAGGTATGGGGTAGGTTTAAAAATGTAGTGTTAGAGTGTTCAGCAGAAGTTTGTGGTTACAGGAAAGTGGGTGCAGGAGGGAAGAGGAGCGATTGGTGGAATGATGATGTAAAGAGAGTAGTAAGGGAGAAAAAGTTAGCATATGAGAAGTTTTTACAAAGTAGAAGTGATGCAAGGAGGGAAGAGTATATGGAGAAAAAGAGAGAAGTTAAGAGAGTGGTGAAGCAATGTAAAAAGAGAGCAAATGAGAGAGTGGGTGAGATGTTATCAACAAATTTTGTTGAAAATAAGAAAAAGTTTTGGAGTGAGATTAACAAGTTAAGAAAGCCTAGAGAACAAATGGATTTGTCAGTTAAAAATAGGAGAGGAGAGTTATTAAATGGAGAGTTAGAGGTATTGGGAAGATGGAAGGAATATTTTGAGGAATTGTTAAATGTTGATGAAGATAGGGAAGCTGTGATTTCGTGTATAGGGCAAGGAGGAATAACATCTTGTAGGAGTGAGGAAGAGCCAGTTGTGAGTGTGGGGGAAGTTCGTGAGGCAGTAGGTAAAATGAAAGGGGGTAAGGCAGCCGGGATTGATGGGATAAAGATAGAAATGTTAAAAGCAGGTGGGGATATAGTTTTGGAGTGGTTGGTGCAATTATTTAATAAATGTATGGAAGAGGGTAAGGTACCTAGGGATTGGCAGAGAGCATGCATAGTTCCTTTGTATAAAGGCAAAGGGGATAAAAGAGAGTGCAAAAATTATAGGGGGATAAGTCTGTTGAGTGTACCTGGTAAAGTGTATGGTAGAGTTATAATTGAAAGAATTAAGAGTAAGACGGAGAATAGGATAGCAGATGAACAAGGAGGCTTTAGGAAAGGTAGGGGGTGTGTGGACCAGGTGTTTACAGTGAAACATATAAGTGAACAGTATTTAGATAAGGCTAAAGAGGTCTTTGTGGCATTTATGGATTTGGAAAAGGCGTATGACAGGGTGGATAGGGGGGCAATGTGGCAGATGTTGCAAGTGTATGGTGTAGGAGGTAGGTTACTGAAAGCAGTGAAGAGTTTTTACGAGGATAGTGAGGCTCAAGTTAGAGTATGTAGGAAAGAGGGAAATTTTTTCCCAGTAAAAGTAGGCCTTAGACAAGGATGTGTGATGTCACCGTGGTTGTTTAATATATTTATAGATGGGGTTGTAAGAGAAGTAAATGCGAGGGTCTTGGCAAGAGGCGTGGAGTTAAAAGATAAAGAATCACACACAAAGTGGGAGTTGTCACAGCTGCTCTTTGCTGATGACACTGTGCTCTTGGGAGATTCTGAAGAGAAGTTGCAGAGATTGGTGGATGAATTTGGTAGGGTGTGCAAAAGAAGAAAATTAAAGGTGAATACAGGAAAGAGTAAGGTTATGAGGATAACAAAAAGATTAGGTGATGAAAGATTGAATATCAGATTGGAGGGAGAGAGTATGGAGGAGGTGAACGTATTCAGATATTTGGGAGTGGACGTGTCAGCGGATGGGTCTATGAAAGATGAGGTGAATCATAGAATTGATGAGGGAAAAAGAGTGAGTGGTGCACTTAGGAGTCTGTGGAGACAAAGAACTTTGTCCTTGGAGGCAAAGAGGGGAATGTATGAGAGTATAGTTTTACCAACGCTCTTATATGGGTGTGAAGCGTGGGTGATGAATGTTGCAGCGAGGAGAAGGCTGGAGGCAGTGGAGATGTCATGTCTGAGGGCAATGTGTGGTGTGAATATAATGCAGAGAATTCGTAGTTTGGAAGTTAGGAGGAGGTGCGGGATTACCAAAACTGTTGTCCAGAGGGCTGAGGAAGGGTTGTTGAGGTGGTTCGGACATGTAGAGAGAATGGAGCGAAACAGAATGACTTCAAGAGTGTATCAGTCTGTAGTGGAAGGAAGGCGGGGTAGGGGTCGGCCTAGGAAGGGTTGGAGGGAGGGGGTAAAGGAGGTTTTGTGTGCGAGGGGCTTGGACTTCCAGCAGGCATGCGTGAGCGTGTTTGATAGGAGTGAATGGAGACAAATGGTTTTTAATACTTGACGTGCTGTTGGAGTGTGAGCAAAGTAACATTTATGAAGGGATTCAGGGAAACCGGCAGGCCGGACTTGAGTCCTGGAGATGGGAAGTACAGTGCCTGCACTCTGAAGGAGGGGTGTTAATGTTGCAGTTTAAAAACTGTAGTGTAAAGCACCCTTCTGGCAAGACAGTGATGGAGTGAATGATGGTGAAAGTTTTTCTTTTTCGGGCCACCCTGCCTTGGTGGGAATCGGCCGGTGTGATAATAAAAAAAAAAAATAATGGTTATGTTGAAGCAGAAGGGAGTCCGTATTTTCCATCAGTAAGTAGATGGAGTCTGCTTGTTGCCACTGAGGTCTGTACATTGCACATGTTAGTAGAAAGATACTGGTGTTTATATATAGCTTAAACAACATTTCCAGGTGGTTAGGGATGGCAGCGTCAATGACCTGGGCATGTACACTTTTAGGGAAGCACAGCCCAACGTCTCTTTTTTGCACTTGCTTCTCTCTTCTAATTAATGAGGTGTAGCCCGCAATTCTAGCAAAAATGTCTCAACTATGGCCAATCATTTGAGGACTGTGAGTGTTCACGAAACTGTGTGTGAGCTCTCCATCATTGTTAATAAAGCCGACAGGATGCTGATAGACTGGCTCCTCCTGATTGTGTCCGGCTTGAGCTGATGAGTGTGCAAGGTAGGGTAGGGCACCGGGGCAGTAGGGCACGGGGGCAGCCACTGAGATGTAGCACTGTTATCTTGTATAAAACATAAAACCACCTGCTAAGCCATGACAAGTAGCTGGGTGGGTGACGTGTGTTCACCAATTCTTAGATCTTGCTGGTTTGTTTTGAGAACAAATCTCTTAAGAACTGTCTGCCAAGTTTCCCTTTTCAAGACACTGGTTTTCCCGATGCCTCCTTTTGTGGCAGTAATTGAATTTGGTATCTCGCAGACAGTTGTTAGTGGTGTGCCCCCTCCGGTGACAGTGACAGCGGGAGCGCTGCCTAGGTGCCTAAGAGGGTGGACTCCTGTTTCCAGCACCTTTTAGTGTTTCACTGCTTAATTAGCAACTCTCCCATCCTCTTTTTCCCTTTCTCTTCCTCCCATTTCTCTCTCTCTCTCTCTCTCTCTCTCTCTCTCTCTCTCTCTCTCTCTCTCTCTCTCTCTCTTTCTCTCACTCTCTTTCTCCAGTCCCTTCTCTCCCTCATCCTTACTCCCACCCTCCCTCCTTCCCTCTTCCTCCATTTCTGTCTTAATGAAAATACTGAAAGTCTACATGCTTGCCTATTGTAAATGGAATGATTGGGGATGGTGTGTTGGGAATGAGTAGGAAAGATGGGTGGGTGGTGGGTGGATGGGCGGTAATGTGGAGGAAGGCTGGCATACCATACGTGTACTAGACAGAAGACTTACGACAGAAGACTTACAACAAGTAGAATGTAAATATCAAGTCTACAATTCTTTAACAAGTTAATTGGCTTACTGTTAGCCGGCTGGCTGCCTGGCTGGCTGGCTGCCTGGCTGGCTGGCTGCCTGGCTGGCTGGCTTCATGACTGGTTGGCTGGCTGGCAAGGTAAATTGTGGGCTTGGCTAACAGGTTGGCTGCCTGGCTGCCTGCCTGCCTGCCTGCCTGCCTGCCTGCCTGCCTGCCTGCCTGCCTGCCTGCCTGCCTGCCTGCCTGCCTGCCTGTCTGTCTGCCTGTCTGTCTGCTCTTCCTCAGTCTACATGCCCTTGTTTGCACTTCTTGAAAACAACTGTTTTGTCTCTGGCAACATAATTTCCAGCTGGACACAAGAGGTATGTTTTATCACCACAGTGACAATGGACAAGTCCAGGATGAAGCCTGGACCGCACAAACCTACGATTAATGATGTCTGGAGGGCAGCTGTCCATGCTATTGTTACATGAACTTTTCCATTTTAGTGCACCACCGATGAATACTTGAAGCCGATAGATTCAGGCGTTCAAACATTATTAAATAGAGCCTACTTTGACAGGGAAACCAGGCTCTCTTTCTCTCTTCCCCCTTTTTATCTTGTAGTTGAGTATTATATATATATATATATATATATATATATATATATATATATATATATATATATATATATATATATATATATATATATATATATATATATATATATATATATATATGTATGTATATATGTCGTGCTGAATAGGCAAAACTTGCGATCTTGGCTTAAATAGCAACGCTCATCTTGCCATATAGGACAAGTGAAAATTTGTGTATGCAATACTTTCGCGAAAATCATTCTGAACCTAACGAAAAAAAATATATTCCACTATGTTTGTTTAGTATTAAATTACTGTAAACAAATCTAAAATATATTTAGTTGGGTTAGGCTAAAATAAATTGCTCTTGTTATAATGAGGTTAGGTAAGTTTTCTAAGATTCTTTTGGTGCAAAATTATAAATATTTACATTAACATTAATGAAAAAAATATATCTTTAAACGTATAAGAGAAAATTTTAGAAAGGACTTAATTTTAAATGAGTTCTTGCTAATTGACCAGTTTTACATGTTCGGCACGACATATATATATATATATATCTCTATATATATATATATATATATATATATATATATATATATATATATATATATATATATATATATATATATAGTGATGTATGGTGACATGTATAGTAGTGGTGATGTATGGTGACATGTATAGTAGTGATCTATGGTAACATGTATGGTATTGTGCTCTGATTTGTATGGTAGTGATGTATGGTGAAATGTATGGTATTGTGCTCTGATGCATATGGTAGTGATGTATGGTGAGATGTATGGCAGTGATGTATGGTGACATGTATGGTATTGTGCTCTGATGTGTATGGTAGTGAGGTATGATGATATGTATGGTGATGTATGGTGACATGTATGGTATTGTGCTCTGATGTGTATGGTAGTGAGGTATGATGATATGTATGGTATTGTGCTCTGTGTATGGTAGTGATGTATGGTATTGTGCTATGATGTGTATGGTAGTGATGTATGGCAGTGTAGTAGTGATCATTAAGAACATAATAACATAAGAAAGAAGGAACACTGCAACAGGTCTACTGTCCCATGCGGAGCAGGTCCACGTCCCCCTCCCGGATTAGACCAATGACCCACCCCCCGGATTTTCCCAATGACCCACCCAGTCTGGTCATCCCCACTCAAGGATGGAGCACTGTACCAGACCCAGCAGCACAAGCTAGTCAGGTCCAACTCACACCCACCCACGCCCACTCATGTATTTATCTAACCTATTTTTAAAACTACACAACGTTTTAGCCTCAATAACTGTGCTCGGGAGTTTGTTCCACTCATCCACGACTCTATTACCAAACCAGTACTTTCCTATATCCTTCCTGAATCTGAATTTTTCCAACTTGAAACCATTGCTGCGAGTCCTGTCTTGGCTGGAAATTTTCAGCACACTATTTACATCCCCTTTATTTATTCCTGTTTTCCATTTATACACCTCGATCATATCCCCCCTAATTCTACGCCTTTCGAGAGAGTGCAGATTCAGGGCCTTCAGTCTATCCTCATAGGGAAGATTTCTGATACATGGGATCATCTTTGTCATCCTCCTTTGTACGTTTTCCAGAGCATTTATATCCATTCTGTAATACGGTGACCAGAACTGAGCAGCATAGTCTAAATGAGGCCTAACCAAGGATATATAGAGTTGAAGAACAATCTGAGGACTTCTATTATTTATACTTCTAGACATGAAGCCAAGAATTCTGTTAGCTTTATTGCGAACACTAATGCACTGTTGTCTTGGTTTTAGGTTACTGTTAACCAGAACTCCTAAATCCTTTTCGCAATCGGTAGTATTAAGATCTACATTATTTAGTTTATATGTGGCATGGTTATTTAACTGTTCAACATTTAGAACTTTGCATTTATCTACATTAAACTGCATCTGCCACTTCTCTGACCATTGCATCAGTCTATTCAGGTCATCCTGAGTGCTCTAATGTCCTCATTAGAATGATGTGTAGTGATCATTAGCGATGTGTAGTGATCATTAGTGATGTGTAGTGATCATTAGTGATGTGTAGTGATCATTAGTGATGTGTAGTGATCATTAGCGATGTGTAGTGATCATTAGTGATGTGTAGTGATCATTAGTGATGTGTAGTGATCATTAGTGATGTGTAGTGATCATTAGTGATGTGTAGTGATCATTAGTGATGTGTAGTGATCATTAGTGATGTGTAGTGATCATTAGTGATGTGTAGTGATCATTAGTGATGTGTAGTGATCATTAGTGATGTGTAGTGATCATTAGTGATGTGTACCTGGAGTTTACCTTTAGAGGATTTCGAGTGTCAACCTTAACTATGCACCATCAATGGAAACAAAGAACCACAATGGAAATCAGTCACTGTCTTTTTTCACAGTTATGGTAGATAATTTACTGTTATGTTACTATGTATAACAATCATAGTCACTTAAATTTTTGTAAGTGTACTTGTGTGTACTTGTACCTAAATAAACTTAGGGTTTGGTTGAAGTTTCTTCTGAATAAACTTACTTAGATGAGGTTCCGGGTTCGATTCACGGCAAAGGATAGAAACATTGGACTTGTTTCCTTACACTGACTGTCTATGTTCACCCATCAGTAAAGTGGGAACCTGGGTGTCAATCAACTGGTGGGGGTCGCATCCTGGGAATTAGTGGACTGCTATGGGTCGCATCCTGGGTGTTAGTAGACTGGTGTGGGTTGCACCGTGGGTGTTAGTAGACTGGTGTGGGTCGCATCGTGGGTGTTAGTGAACTGGTGTGGGCCATATCCTGGGTGTTAGTGCACAGATGTGGGTTGCATCCTGGGTATTAGTGAACTGGTGTGGTTCGCATACTGGGTTTTAGTGAACTGGTGTGGTTCGCATCCTGGGTTTTAGTGAACTGGTGTGGGTCACATCCTTGGTGTTAGTGAACTGGTGTGGGACACATCCTGGGTGTTAGTGGAATGGTGTGGGTCGCATCCTGGGTGTTAGTGGACTGGTGTGGGTGAGATCCTGGGTGTTAGTGGACTGGTGTGGGTCACATCCTGGGTGTTATTGGACTGGTGTAGGTGACATCCTGGATGTTAGTGGATTGGTGTGGGTGACATTATGGGTGTTAGTGGACTGGTGTGGGTGACATCCTGGGTGTTAGTGGACTGCTGTGGGTCACATCCTGGGTGTTAGTGGACTGGTGTGGGTGACATCCTGGGTGTTAGTGGACTGGTGTGGGTGACATCCTGGGTGTTAGTGGACTGGTGTGGGTCATATCCTGGGTGTTAGTGAAATGGTGTGGGTCGCATCCTGGGTGTTAGTGGACTGGTGTGGGTGAGATCCTGGGTGTTAGTGGACTGGTGTAGGTCACATCCTGGATATTAGTGGGCTGGTCTGAGTCGCATCGTGGGTTTTAGTGGACTGGGGTGAGTCGCATACTGGGTGTTAGTGGACTGGTGTGGGTGATATGCATGGTGTTAGTGGACTGGTGTGGGTTACATTCTGGGTGTTAGTGGACTGGTGTGGGTCGCATCCTGGGTGTCAGTGAACTGGTGGGGATCACATCCAGGGTGTTAGTGGGCTGGGCTGAGTCGCATCCTGGGTTTTAGTTGACTTGGGTGAGTCGCATACTGGGTGTTAGTGGAGTGGTGTGGGTCACATCCTGGGTGGTAGCGGACTGGTGTGGGTCGCATCCTGGGTGTTAGTGGACTGGAGTGGGTCACATCCTGGGTGTTAGTGGACTGGTGTGGGTCGCATCCTGGATATTAATGGACTAGTTAGGGTCCTATCCTGGGTGTTAGTAGACTGGTGTAGGTCGCATCCTGGGTGTCAGTAAACTGGTGTAGATCACATCCAGGTTGTTAGTGGACTGGTCTGAGTCGCATCCTGAGTTTTAGTGGACTGATGTGAGTCGCATCCTGGGTGTTAGTGGACTGGTGTGGGTCACATTCTGAGTGTTAGTGGGCTCGTGTGGGTCACATCCTGGGTGTTAGTGGACTGGTGTGGGTCGCGTCCTGCGTGTTAGTGGAATTATGTGGGTACATCCTGGGTGTTAGTAGACTGGTGTGGTCGCATCCTGGGTGTTAGTGGACTGGTGTGGGTCACATCCTGGGTGTTAGTGAACTGGTCTGGGTCATATCTTGGCTGTTAGTAGACTGGTGTGGGGTCACATCGTTGGTGTTAGTGGACTGGGATGGGTCGTATCCTGGGTGTTAGTGGACTGGTGTGGTTCACATCCTGGGTGTTAGTGGACTGGTGTGGGTCGCATCCTGAGTGTTAGTGGACTAGTGTGGGTGGCATCCTGGGTATTATTGGACTAGAGTGGGTGGCATCCTGGGTGTTAGTGGACTGGTATTGGTCACATCCTGGGTGTTAGTGTACTGGTGTGGGTCGCATCCTGAGTTTTAGTGGATTGGTGTGAGTCGCATCCTGGGTTTTAGTGGACTGGTGTGGGTCACTTCCTGGGTGTTAGTGGACTGGTGTCAATCGCATCCTGGGTGTTAGTGGACTGGTGTGGGTCACATCCTGGGTGTTAGTGGACTGGTGTCGGTCACATCCTGGGTGTTAGTGGACTGGTGTGGGTCACATCCTGGGTGTTAGTGGACTCGTGTGGGTGGCATCCTGGGTGTTAGTGGACCTTTGTGGGTGGCATCCTGGGTGTTAGTGGACTTTTGTGGGTGGCATCCTGGGTGTTAGTGGACTTTTGTGGGTCACTTGCTGGATGTTAGTGGACTGGTGTGGGTCGCATCCTGGGTGTTAGTGGACTGGTGTGGGTCACTTGCTGGATGTTAGTGGACTGGTGTGGGTCGCATCCTGGGTGTTAGTGGACTGGTGTTGGTGGCATCCTGGGTGTTAGTGGACTGGTGTGGGTCGTATGCTGGGTGTTAGTGGAATGGTGTGGGTCGCATCCTGTCACAAAACTGACCTAATTTGTGGGAAATGCCCAACATAACAAGGGACTTCCCATATAGTAGTATGTCATTGGTGTCAGCTATGGTCTGTATAAGTTGTATCGTGTACTGGCAGTAATTAAGATATTATTATTATTATTACATTATCTTCCCGCCTTGCTGACGGCTTCACCTTTGACTTCCTCTCTAACTTTTAGACAGTAACTAATTTATTAAACAAACTTTGATAATACTTCGTTTAGCACTCGTCACTGCCCATTCTAACTCAACCTTTGTTATCCTCTCCAGCCCTGGCTGTTTTCTGCTCCAGCAACACCTCTGTCCTGCACCACTGTGTGACTCTACTGGTGCAACACCTCTGTCCTGCACCACTGTGTGACTCTACTGGTGCAACACCTCTGTGAGTGGCCACCTCTGTCACCACTGTGTGACTCTACTGGTGCAACACCTCTGTCCTGTCATCACTGTGTGACTCTACTGGTGCAACACCTCTGTCCTGCACCACTGTGTGACTCTACTGGTGCAACACCTCTGTCCTGCACCACTGTGTGACTCTACTGGTGCAACACCTCTGTCCTGCACCACTGTGTGACTCTACTGGTGCAACACCTCTGTCCTGCACCACTGTGTGACTCTACTGGTGCAACACCTCTGTCCTGCACCACTGTGTGACTCTACTGGTGCAACACCTCTGTCCTGCACCACTGTGTGACTCTACTGGTGCAACACCTCTGTCCTGCACCACTGTGTGACTCTACTGGTGCAACACCTCTGTCCTGCACCACTGTGTGACTCTACTGGTGCAACACCTCTGTCCTGCACCACTGTGTGACTCTACTGGTGCAACACCTCTGTCCTGCACCACTGTGTGACTCTACCGGGTTTAGTGCTCCTGTTATATAAATAATAATAATACACTGCAGTAAATTATTAAATATTCCACATTACTATGGTAACCTTTTCGGTACTCCACATCGCTACAGTAAACTGTTCAGTGCTCCACATCACTACAGTAAACTGTTCAGTGCTCCACATCGCTACAGTAAACTGTTCAGTGCTCCACATCACTACAGTAAACTGTTCAGTGCTCCACATCGCTACAGTAAACTATTCAGTACTCCACATCACTACAGTAAACTATTCAGTACTCCACATCGCTACAGTAAACTATTCAGTACTCCACATCACTACAGTAAACTATTCAGTGCTCCACATCGCTACAGTAAACTATTCAGTGCTCCACATCACTACAGTAAACTATTCAGTACTCCACATCACTACAGTAAACTATTCAGTGCTCCACATCACTACAGTAAACTATTCAGTGCTCCACATCACTACAGTAAACTATTCAGTGCTCCACATCACTACAGTAAACTATTCAGTGCTCCACATCACTACAGTAAACTATTCAGTACTCCACATCACTACAGTAAACTATTCAGTGCTCCACATCACTACAGTAAACTATTCAGTGCTCCACATCACTACAGTAAACTATTCAGTGCTCCACATCACTACAGTAAACTATTCAGTGCTCCACATCACTACAGTAAACTATTCAGTGCTCCACATCACTACAGTAAACTATTCAGTGCTCCACATCACTACAGTAAACTATTCAGTGCTCCACATCACTACAGTAAACTATTCAGTACTCCACATCACTACAGTAAACTATTCAGTGCTCCACATCACTACAGTAAACTATTCAGTGCTCCACATCACTACAGTAAACTATTCAGTGCTCCACATCGCTACAGTAAACTATTCAGTACTCCACATCACTACAGTAAACTATTCAGTGCTCCACATCGCTACAGTAAACTATTCAGTGCTCCACATCGCTACAGTAAACTATTCAGTGCTCCACATCACTACAGTAAACTATTCAGTGCTCCACATCGCTACAGTAAACTATTCAGTGCTCCACATCACTACAGTAAACTATTCAGTACTCCACATCACTACAGTAAACTATTCAGTACTCCACATCACTACAGTAAACTATTCAGTACTCCACATCGCTACAGTAAACTATTCAGTGCTCCACATCACTACAGTAAACTATTCAGTACTCCACATCGCTACAGTAAACTATTCAGTACTCCACATCGCTACAGTAAACTATTCAGTACTCCACATCGCTACAGTAAACTATTCAGTACTCCACATCGCTACAGTAAACTATTCAGTACTCCACATCACTACAGTAAACTATTCAGTACTCCACATCACTACAGTAAACTATTCAGTACTCCACATCGCTACAGTAAACTATTCAGTACTCCACATCGCTACAGTAAACTATTCAGTACTCCACATCGCTACAGTAAACTATTCAGTGCTCCACATCACTACAGTAAACTATTCAGTACTCCACATCACTACAGTAAACTATTCAGTACTCCACATCACTACAGTAAACTATTCAGTACTCCACATCGCTACAGTAAACTATTCAGTACTCCACATCACTACAGTAAACTATTCAGTACTCCACATCACTACAGTAAACTATTCAGTGCTCCACATCACTACAGTAAACTATTCAGTACTCCACATCACTACAGTAAACTATTCAGTACTCCACATCACTACAGTAAACTATTCAGTACTCCACATCACTACAGTAAACTATTCAGTACTCCACATCACTACAGTAAACTATTCAGTACTCCACATCACTACAGTAAACTATTCAGTACTCCACATCACTACAGTAAACTATTCAGTGCTCCACATCACTACAGTAAACTATTCAGTACTCCACATCACTACAGTAAACTATTCAGTACTCCACATCACTACAGTAAACTATTCAGTACTCCACATCACTACAGTAAACTATTCAGTGCTCCACATCACTACAGTAAACTATTCAGTACTCCACATCACTACAGTAAACTATTCAGTACTCCACATCACTACAGTAAACTATTCAGTGCTCCACATCACTACAGTAAACTATTCAGTACTCCACATCACTACAGTAAACTATTCAGTACTCCACATCACTACAGTAAACTATTCAGTACTCCACATCACTACAGTAAACTATTCAGTACTCCACATCACTACAGTAAACTATTCAGTACTCCACATCACTACAGTAAACTATTCAGTACTCCACATCACTACAGTAAACTATTCAGTACTCCACATCACTACAGTAAACTATTCAGTACTCCACATCACTACAGTAAACTATTCAGTACTCCACATCACTACAGTAAACTATTCAGTACTCCACATCACTACAGTAAACTATTCAGTACTCCACATCACTACAGTAAACTATTCAGTACTCCACATCACTACAGTAAACTATTCAGTGCTCCACATCACTACAGTAAACTATTCAGTACTTCACATCACTACAGTAAACTATTCAGTGCTCCACATCACTACAGTAAACTATTCAGTACTTCACATCACTACAGTAAACTATTCAGTACTTCACATCACTACAGTAAACTATTCAGTACTTCACATCACTACAGTAAACTATTCAGTGCTCCACATCACTACAGTAAACTATTCAGTGCTCCACATCACTACAGTAAACTATTCAGTACTTCACATCACTACAGTAAACTATTCAGTACTTCACATCACTACAGTAAACTATTCAGTGCTCCACATCACTACAGTAAACTATTCAGTACTTCACATCACTACAGTAAACTATTCAGTACTCCACATCACTACAGTAAACTATTCAGTGCTCCACATCACTACAGTAAACTATTCAGTACTCCACATCACTACAGTAAACTATTCAGTGCTCCACATCACTACAGTAAACTATTCAGTACTCCACATCACTACAGTAAACTATTCAGTACTCCACATCGCTACAGTAAACTATTCAGTGCTCCACATCACTACAGTAAACTATTCAGTACTCCACATCACTACAGTAAACTATTCAGTACTCCACATCACTACAGTAAACTATTCAGTGCTCCACATCACTACAGTAAACTATTCAGTACTCCACATCACTACAGTAAACTATTCAGTACTCCACATCGCTACAGTAAACTATTCAGTACTCCACATCACTACAGTAAACTATTCAGTGCTCCACATCACTACAGTAAACTATTCAGTGCTCCACATCACTACAGTAAACTATTCAGTGCTCCACATCACTACAGTAAACTATTCAGTACTCCACATCACTACAGTAAACTATTCAGTGCTCCACATCGCTACAGTAAACTATTCAGTACTCCACATCACTACGTAAACTATTCAGTACTTCACATCACTACAGTAAACTATTCAGTACTCCACATCACTACAGTAAACTATTCAGTACTCCACATCACTACAGTAAACTATTCAGTGTTCCACATCACTACAGTAAACTATTCAGTGTTCCACATCACTACAGTAAACTATTCAGTGTTCCACTCCACATCTATTCTACAGTAAACTATTCAGTGTTCCACATCACTACAGTAAACTATTCAGTGTTCCACATCACTACAGTAAACTATTCAGTACTCCACATCACTACAGTAAACTATTCAGTGTTCCACATCACTACAGTAAACTATTCAGTGTTCCACATCACTACAGTAAACTATTCAGTGTTCCACATCACTACAGTAAACTATTCAGTACTCCACATCACTACAGTAAACTATTCAGTACTCCACATCACTACAGTAAACTATTCAGTACTCCACATCACTACAGTAAACTATTCAGTACTCCACATCACTACAGTAAACTATTCAGTACTCCACATCACTACAGTAAACTATTCAGTACTCCACATCACTACAGTAAACTATTCAGTACTCCACATCACTACAGTAAACTATTCAGTACTCCACATCACTACAGTAAACTATTCAGTACTCACACATAAACTATTCAGTACTCCACATCACTACAGTAAACTATTCAGTACTCCACATCACTACAGTAAACTATTCAGTGCTCCACATCACTACAGTAAACTATTCAGTACTCCACATCACTACAGTAAACTATTCAGTACTCCACATCACTACAGTAAACTATTCAGTACTCCACATCGCTACAGTAAACTATTCAGTACTCCACATCACTACAGTAAACTATTCAGTACTCCACATCACTACAGTAAAGTGTTCAGTTTTTCACATCACTATAGTTAACTATTCAGCACTTCACATAACTACTATAAACTATTAAGTACTAAATATCACTACAGTAAAATGTTAAGTACTAAACAACACTAGAGTTGTCATAAGGATGCTGTCAGTCATCACTACAGGATGCTGTCAGTCATCACTACAGGATGCTGTCATTCATCACTACAGGATGCTGTCATTCATCACTACAGGATGCTGTCATTCATCACTACAGGATGCTGTCATTCATCACTACAGGATGCTGTCATTCATCACTACAGGATGCTGTCATTCATCACTACAGGATGCTGTCATTCATCACTACAGGATGCTGTCATTCATCACTACAGGATGCTGTCATTCATCACTACAGGATGCTGTCATTCATCACTACAGGATGCTGTCATTCATCACTACAGGATGCTGTCATTCATCACTACAGGATGCTGTCATTCATCACTACAGGATGCTGTCATTCATCACTACAGGATGCTGTCATTCATCACTACAGGATGCTGTCATTCATCACTACAGGACGCTGTCATTCATCACTACAGGACGCTGTCATTCATCACTACAGGATGCTGTCATTCATCACTACAGGATGCTGTCATTCATCACTACAGGATGCTGTCATTCATCACTACAGGATGCTGTCATTCATCACTGCAGGATGCTGTCAGTCATCACTACAGGATGCTGTAAGTCATCGCTACAGGATGCTGTCATTTATCACTACAGGATGCTGTCATTCATCACTGCAGGATGCTGTCAGTCATCACTACAGGATGCTGTAAGTCATCGCTACAGGATGCTGTCATTTATCACTACAGGATGCTGTCATTCATCACTGCAGGATGCTGTCAGTCATCACTACAGGATGCTGTAAGTCATCGCTACAGGATGCTGTCATTCATCACTACAGGTGCTGTCAGTCATCACTACAGGATGCTGTCATTCATCACTGCAGGATGCTCTCAATCACTACAGGATGCTGTCAGTTATCACTACAGGATGCTGTCAGTTATCACTACAGGATGCTGTCAGTCATCACTACAGGTGCTGTCAGTCATCACTACAGGATGCTGTCAGTCATCACTACTGTAAGCTGTCAGTCATCACTTGCATCACTGGAAAAAATCAAAGCTCTTCTCGTGTCCTTTACTATTAGCTTAACTACATTGGTATTAAAGAACCTTGAAGTAATATACTGTAGTTAAAACCTTGAAGTAATATAATGTATTTAATACCTTGAAGTACATGGAAAAAATCAAAGCTCTTCTCGTGTCCTTTACTATTAGCTTAACTACATTGGTAGTAAAGACCTTGAAGTACTATAGCAGTAAAAACCTTGAAGTACTATAGTAGTAAAAACCTTGAAGTACTATAGTAGTAAAGACCTTGAAGTACTATAGCAGTAAAAACCTTGAAGTACTATAGTAGTAAAGACCTTGAAGTACTATAGTAGTAAAGACCTTGAAGTAATACAGTTAAGACACTGAAGGAGTGAACTCCTTGAGTGCGTCTAACTATAAGTGTATAGTCTAAGGTGAAGTACCTCAGAGACTTACTATAACAGTACTAAATATCTTCTGCTCTTCGAGGGAAAGAAACCATCCTCCAAAGATACAAGCTTTAGTTGAAGAGAAAGTGAAAGTCCAGAAGAACATCTTAGAACACAAGAGTCGCCAGCTGGAGGACCTCAGTATGAAGAAATATGAAGAGAACATGCTGGAGTTCCTCGGATGTAAAAGAAACTACTTAAGCAGAAAAAGCTTTGAAAGCTTCTTGAAGGAAAATATTCTCATTTCCAAGGATCCTCAAGATTTTGTTTTCCGGATGGAATTAAATCAACTGTATCTAAAATACGGAGTTGAGGCAGGACTGGTATTTGCTAATTCTATGGACCTTGGAAAACACTTATGCACTTCTGGCATCGGCGTCAAGAGAATGGGAGCCAGGTATAACTTTGAGTGTACCTATCAAGGAATGAAATGGATGGATTCTTCTGGTAAAACTATTTATGAGCGTAGTGCTAAGACAAGAAGACCTCTATTGGACGAACTATCCCGATAAAAACAAAAACTAGTAGACGGCAAAAAGAAGGAAGAACAGGAAAAAACTGAAAGAGAAGAAAAAAGAATGAAGGAAGAAGAGGAGATTTCAGTGGTGGAAAGCGAAGCAGATTCAACCAGTGACAAGGAACTGCCAACTCCCACACCTGAACCAGAAGTACAGACTTCTGAAGAATCTAACGAGATCACAAGTCAGGAAACTACCACTGACATTGATTCTCTTCTAAGTTATTACATAAACAACTTTACAGTTTCTACTGGAGCAGCAGCTGAGTCAGAACAGCGAGAACTGGAGACTTTCACTGATGGGCTTCTCTTCTCTGATAAACCACCAAAACCTGTACAAGAAACAACTCCACCTGCCTACTTGCAGACAAAGGCAGAGTCTGTACAGGAAACCCAAGATTATGATTTCGACCTGGATGCTCTCTTTCACTGAATCAATCCTTCTGGGCCGCCATCACTCGTAGTAACCAAGCAAGAACTACATCCACTGAAGAAGACCACAAAAAATGTATGAGGATAATTTCACGAATAAAAAATAAAAAAAAAATAAAGAAGGTAATATTATTATTTTTTAAATGAAAGTACTGATTTTAGTTGAGGTGATAGTATAATAATGTATTGAAGTCTGTGTAAATTGTCCAGCTTAAGTGCTTTTTTAACAATAATGATGACAATATTTGTAAGTATGGTGAGGTGTAGTAGTGATGAGGCTAGTGATGAGGATAGTGATGAGGATAGTGATGAGGGTAGTGATGAGGGTAGTGATGAGGGTAGTGATGAGGATAGTGATGAGGATAGTGATGAGGATAGTGATGAGGATAGTGATGAGGATAGTGATGAGGGTAGTGATGAGGGTAGTGATGAGGATAGTGATGAGGATAGTGATGAGGATAGTGATGAGGGTAGTGATGAGGGTAGTGATGAGGATAGTGATGAGGGTAGTGATGAGGGTAGTGATGAGGGTAGTGATTAGGATAGTGATGAGGATAGTGAAAGATAATAATGATTAGTAGTACAAAAATGTCAATTATTATGTCTTTGATGAAGTTGTTAGCAATATATATATATATATATATATATATATATATATATATATATATATATATATATATATATATATATATATATATATATATATATATATATTATATATTTTTTTTTCAACAAGTCGGTCGTCTCCCACCGAGGCAGGGTGACCCAAAAAAAAGAAAGAAAATCCCCAAAAAGAAAATACTTTCATCATCATTCAACACTTTCACCACACTCACACATTATCACTGTTTTTGCAGAGGTGCTCAGAATACAACAGTTTAGAAGCATATACGTATAAAGATACACAACATATCCCTCCAAACTGCCAATATCCCAAACCCCTCCTATATATATACTATATTTATTTATATATATATATATATATATATATATATATATATATATATATATATATATATATATATATATATATATATATATATATATATATATATATCGTGCCGAATATGTAAAACTGGTCAATTAGCAAGAACTCATTTAAAATTAAGTCCTTTCTAAAATTTTCTCTTATACGTTTAAAGATATATTTTTTTCATTAATGTTAATGTAAAAATTTATAATTTTGCACTAAAAGAATCTTAGAAAACTTACCTAACCTTATTATAACAAGAACAATTTATTTTAGCCTAACCCAACTAAATATATTTTAGATTTGTTTACAATAATTTAATACTAAACAAACACAGTGAAATATATTTTTTTTCGTTAGGTTCAGAATGATTTTGGCGAAATTATTGCATACACAAATTTTCACTTGTCCTATATGGCAAGATGAACGTTGCTATTTAAGCCAAAATCGCAAGTTCTGCCTATTCGGCATGACATATATATATATATATATATATATATACATGTATATATATATATATAAATATATATATATATATATATATATATATATATATATATATATGTCGTGCCGAATATGTAAAACTGGTCAATTAGCAAGAACTCATTTAAAATTAAGTCCTTTCTAAAATTTTCTCTTATACGTTTAAAGATATATTTTTTTCATTAATGTTAATGTAAAAATTTATAATTTTGCACTAAAAGAATCTTAGAAAACTTACCTAACCTTATTATAACAAGAGTAATTTATTTTAGCCTAACCCAACTAAATATATTTTAGATTTGTTTACAATAATTTAATACTAAACAAACACAGTGAAATATATTTTTTTCGTTAGGTTCAAGAATGATTTTGGCGAAATTATTGCATACACAAATTTTCGCTTGTCCTATATGGCAAGATGAGCGTTGCTATTTAAGCCAAGATCGCAAGTTCTGCCTATTCGGCACGACATATATATATATATATATATGTCGTGCCGAATAGGCAGAATTTGCGATCTTGGCTTAAATAGCAACGTTCATCTTGCCATATAGGACAAGTGAAAATTTGTGTATGCAATAATTTCGCCAAAATCATTCTGAACCTAACGAAAAAAATATATTTCACTGTGTTTGTTTAGTATTAAATTACTGTAAACAAATCTAAAATATATTTAGTTGGGTTAGGCTAAAATAAATTGTTCTTGTTATAATAAGGTTAGGTAAGTTTTCTAAGATTCTTTTGGTGCAAAATTAAAATTTTTTACATTAACATTAATGAAAAAAATATATCTTTAAACGTATAAGAGAAAATTTTAGAAAGGACTTAATTTTAAATGAGTTCTTGCTAATTGACCAGTTTTACATATTCGGCACGACATATATATATATATATATATATATATATATATATATATATATATATATATATATATATATATATATATATATATATATATATATATATATATATATATATATATATATATATATATATATATATATATATATATATAGCAACGCTCTTCTTGCCGAAGGGGCAAGTGGGGACAGGGCGAAGAATAATCGGTGAGAGGAATGTCTTGAGTCGAAGATAAAGAGTCGGGACTAGACCCAACAGCTAAGCCTAGGAAGCAGACGGGAACAGCAACACAAAAAAACAGGAGAACACTCAGTCGTCTGGCTGGCCAGCTATCTGTATCTTGCATTGTTGATGTTGACTGGGGGTTGACAGAAGCTAGAGGTGTGGTCAAGGGAGGCTATCTTCTTGTTTGATCAGATGTCGTTGAAGTGTGAGTCAGGAGTTACTTCATTTCTTCAGTGGTGGAGGCATTCTTTATGTTCTGCAATTGTTGGGAGGAAACGATGAGTAGTCTTGTAATCTTGAGTCGAAGTGCTGGGTCGGCTTGTAACTGGTCAAAGGTCAGCCTGAGTGCTGTGAGGGAGCAATGTGTTCCTTTACGATTTGTAAACTTGACTGTTCTGTAGACTAAATTCTCGTACAATGTGTCTACATTCATGGTGGGTTCTTGGTCTTTTTTTTTTTTTATATTTTTATTAGAAACCTTACAAAAGTACAAAGGATGCATAATAAAGTACAGGAATACAAAACATTCTTTTGTTCTACTAGTACCAGGTTATTCCTTGCGGGAACAAGTATTATAACATCTTGTTATAGCAAAACAATACACGCTAAGACAAACCTCACTAAAGTTTATCAGTCATTAATAGTTGCCGCCAAGCCATTGTACCCAAAGAAAACACACCAAAAAGAAACTTTACATAGTTTAACAATATAAAATGAATACCTGACATGTCCTATTACAACAAAAACATCATACAAATGTACAACATCACAAGATTAACCAAAACTACCATAACCTCTACAAAACAAAACAAAACCCTAACATACCCGCTATGACAGGGTACAGATTATTGGTTAAGTTATGGTACATTAGATCCTAACCAATAGGAACCCGGAAGGAACATATGATTCCTTACACAATAACCATAGAGAAACAGTATTTTACTATTATTAATATGTTAACCCTCTAATACAATAATGTTGATACAGAAAACAGAACAACATGCATGTAAAATACAATAATAAAAGAATCCAAAACAAGTATTTATAACAAACCTCGGCACATTAAAGGGTTTATAACCAAACCCTATACATAATTATACCTCCCACATATGTATATAAACCGAAAATCTTGTCCACAAGACTTTGTTGGTTTAACCCCATAAAAACATGGTATAGACCCAAAACCTATACATACACTTAAATTTTTTCACATAGAACCTTCATCTGACAATAAAAGTTAAACATAAGACTAGAGTAGTAATAAGGATAAGGCTGCTGTAATTTGCCAGTCCCAAAAGAACTGACACGTATCTCAGAAAAATTTTGTGTTGATACCAACGTGCCAATCTAATTACTTAAAAACGAGATCCTAAGGGCTCGGTATCCTGGCTTTCAAGGAAATTTTAAACCCAGTGAACATAACCATCAGGCTTAGAAATGTAACCCTGGAAACCACACTTATATCTCACTATGACAAACATTCTCGTGAAACATGGCGTACCATCCATACCTAATTCTCACTACCTTCCTCTTACACACTACATCAGTTCCAGAGAAAACCAAAAACAACCCCCCCCCCTTTACATCCCCCCATAAGGAGACCACTCCTTTGTCCATCCTCAGGGACCCCGCCTAAGGGAACCCACAGTGAGGTTCCTATAACCTTCCGGGAAACTTTTTTCCCAAGACGCCCCATAAACCAGCCTATTCCTACACTTCGTCCTATAGAATCTAGCCGCCAACGCTTTTATCCTCATATCACCCCTTAATCCCCTCATTCCCCATGAAATGTCCAGATAATCCACTATGATATACATTATAGCCCTTCCAACATCCCTAGGCACTCCCCTTACATCTAGTAGTAAAGCCCTTAAAAGCGGCAAACGACCCCCCCCCCCCAACAGTCTGATAACCCCACCCATCCATGATCTCACCCCCTCCAAGGAGGTACAAAAGAAGACCACATGAAACGCCGTTTCAACATCACCACAAAACTGACAAAAAGCCTCTTCCACAAACCCCATACTACGTAACACCTCCTTGGAAGCCAGAATCCCCATGATAAACCTATATACTAATTCTCTTACTCTAGCCGGTATCCGAAGCTTACTAAAATCTTTCCAAATAACCCCCCAATCATACGTTGGATACACGGCTACCCCTTGCATAATTCCTTGACCTTTCACTACCCTCACCAACCGTTTCACTTTGATTTTATCCACCTGTTGCACTGTCAATAAAAATCTCAACATATCTTCACAAACCCTCAATTCCTTCCCACTCCACCATTTACGTGCCTCCTCCATAACTCTTCCTACTTTAGCGCCCCTCACACCCCCTTCCCTCATATACCTCCACTTGATATATACAGCCATTACTCTCAGTCCTAAAGGCAACAAACCTAAACCCCCTCTCCGAACATCCGTCATAACTACCTCCTTACTTAACCATGCCCTCCCAAATCCCCACACAAACTTCAGCACCCTCCTCTGCATTTCCACAATATCTCGTACCTCTAAGGGAAAAACCTCTGCCACCCCCCATACCTTGCTATAGACAAGTGAATTTACCACCACTACCCTCTGATGTAAAGCTAAGTCCCTCGCACTTAAACCTCCTAGTCTACTTAAAACCTTACCCGTGACAGACTCCGAATTTACCCTTCTGCATGCCTGCACTTCCGCCAAATACCATATCCCACATACCTTGATTCTGTCAACCACTGTCCATCCTAACCCCATCCCCAAGCCCCCCCCTATCCAATTACCGACCTCTAGTAACCTTGATTTCACCGTATTAACTCTCATTCCGGTATTCATACCAAACATCTGAATCACTCTACCCACCCTCCTTAACTCCTCCTTACCCCTTAGCAAAACAGTAGTATCATCCACATACCCAACGATGCCCCCTTTGCACCCCCCTTCCATCTCCTGATTGTTCATCACCCTCTCAACAGACTCATAAAAAGGATTCTGCACACACGCAAAGAGCAGCTGTGACATCGGACAGCCCTGCCTCAAACCTCTCTCCATTGGTACACTTTCACCCAACCTCCCATTGACCTGTACCCTCACCTCTGCCCCATCATACAGGGTGTTCACCCACCTCACTACCCCCTCCCGAAACCCCAACCTCTCTAAGCAAACCCCTAAGAAATCTCTGTCCACGCAATCATAAGCATTCACCCAATCTAAACCTAGTATTCCCCCTCCCGTACATCTCTCTAGAAAATCCCTAATCAAACCATGTCCATCCCTCATCCTTCTTCCCGGAATTCCCAACTGTCCCCTATGTAACACTAAACCCAACACTTTCCTCATTCTGTTGCCCAAAACCTTAGCAAAAATCTTGTAATCCGAGCACATTAACGTAATCGCACGGTAATCATTCAAAACTCGGCATTCCTTCTTTTTGGGCACTAAAACCGTGACACCCGTTCTTTGTGATTTCCCCATCCTCCCACTACTTAACATACAACTCAAAACCCCCACCAGACAATGCCGTACACTCCCCCAATGATACCTATAAAAATCGTTTGGTATTCCGTCTATGCCTGGGGTTTTACCCTGGCACATCCCAAAAACTGCCTCCTCCACCTCCTCTACATTAATACTACCCTCGATTCTGTCACTGTCCTGCTCACTTAATACCCTATTAAACCCTTCATCCCCAAACCGTCCCTCACCCACTCCCCCGCCAACCCTCCTCCACTTCTCCCTAAACCAAAAATCTGCATACAAACTAATATTTTCCGTGGTGGATAGGCCTTGACCCTCCTCAAAGCCACCCCCCCCCCCTGTACCTGCCTCAATATACGCCAAGGTGGTCTTCGCCTGCCGTTCCTTAAACCTCCTTAATACAAAACCCGATGGCCTATCTCCCCTTAAAACATCCTCCAACCCTGCCCTAACTCGAATTGCCTCAAATTTTTCATTGTGAATTTCCGCCAACCTATTTCGCAAACGTTCCATGTCCTCACTCCGCCCCACCCGTTCCTCTGCATAACAGTCATTTAACTGACCCTCAAGATAATTTTGTAGGCCATAGCTCCACCTCGCCATCTCCTTACCCCGTACTTTAAAAAATTTCGCGATTTCAACTTTAGCCCTCATTTCCCACCAATCCAGCAAATCCATTTCCATATTCCTAGTCTCCCAAAAGGATTTCCACCAATCTTCAAACCCTGTAGGGTCACCCTCGTCCCTAAGTAGCCTCACATTTAATTTCCAGTATCCTGCATAAACTCTCACTATGCCATCTACCCTCAAATCTGCTATAACAGCACGATGATCAGAAAAACCCACATCGATAGTCCTCACCCTCTCCACACCTATGCCCTGCCTAACATAAATCCTATCTAACCGTGCCTCATATCCCCTACGAATAAAAGTGTGCTCCACTCCATATCCCCTACTTCCCACCACATCTACCACTCCAACATCTCGCAAAACATCCCGCAGAACCCCCAAAACACAACCCGCCCCCCTCGGAACCACATCACCATTCCTAATGACACAATTCCAATCCCCACCAATCACCGTAAAAGCAGGTAAACCTCTCAAGTGATATACCAGAACCTCGCGTACAAAATCCACCTTCACTCTAGCGTTACTAGTTGCTGGCATGTACACACCTACAAAACTAACCCTCCTGGCCCCCCAAAACCCATCCACCCTGAGAACCCTCCCACCCCTCCCCCCCTCCTCCCAACCCAGGATACGCAAAGGACTGGTCTCCTTTACCGCCACAGCCACACCTCCTTTCAACCTCAAAGCATCACATGTAAACAACCTATAACCTTTCAACAACAACTCACATCCTAACCTATGGTTATGTTCCTGCAAAAAACAGACATCAATACTAAATCTCCTCAAAACCCACTCTAACCATACCCTCTTGACCTCGGTTTTAAGACCGTTTACATTGAAAGTTACACACCTGAATTTTACAAGAATGGCGGCTTACCCCTGTGCCGCTGAGGCTTACTTGGTCCTCCTTTCATAGGTCTCGGTTCTTCTCTATCAATCCCTCGTTCCTGCCCTCCAACCCCTCCCTGTCCCTTCCCACCTAGCTTCCCATTGCCCCCCCCCCCCGGACTCCTCCCGGACTTGCCTTTGCTACCACAGCTGCCCACATCTTCTTCCCAGGCCTCTGCGCTGGTGTGAGGACTTCGTCCATGTCTGATGCCCCCGCTGATCTCTTGCGGGAGCTACCCTCTACACACATTTCTTCTGCAACCACATCTTCTTGATGGACCTCCACCACCACATTGCTCTCCTTTCGAACCTCACTCAAGTCTTCCTTACCCTGCTTCTGTTCATCCATCACCTTGTCATCACCTGACCTCACATCACTTTCCACACCATGCTCCGACTCTTCCAAAAAATCCTTCAGCACAGCCTCCAAAATCCCGTCCTGAGCTGACTCTGCAGTATCTAACGGTCTGTCTGACAGCGATATTCCCTCCCCCCCCCCGTTTCCACTGGTAGTGTAACACACGTCTCCAAAACCACCTCTGCCCTGTCGACCTCCTCACTCCATAGGCCTGTACCCCGGCTTTCCACTTCACCCGTCATAACGTCCGCGGCTTCTAATGGCGTATCCACAGAAGCTGTCTCCTGACGCCTAGGGCCCTGTCTCCTGGGGCATTGTGCCACCATGTGCTCATAAGAGTCACATAAACGGCACGTCTTCCTCTGCCCCGCATAGTGTACAAAAACCTGTGTTCTATGGTTATGCAATGTAACATATGATGGTATCGGCCTCCTCAGGGTCATTTTCAGTGTGAAGGATCCTTCCGGCATCCCCTCATAAGGGCCGTCCCTCCACATTCCCATGCTCGTCGAGTGTACAGTCCCATAACCACTGAACACATCTTGTAGGCTGTATGCTGTTGCCTCAAAAGGTACATTCCTTACCTTCACCCAAGTAAAATACTTAGACACATCATGCAAGCATACTTCCACTGCCGAATTGATACTCATCCGCCTTTCTTGAAATTCGTCGACGATGGTAGAGTAGAAGTCAGCCCTCATGAACTTCACGAAGACCCTTGACATACCATTCAGTGCCACACCATACAGCTCTTCATTGGGGATGCCATAACAGTCCCTGATAATGCTTGGCAGGAGAACGTTCATCGTGGCGTTGCTTAAAGATCCTCTAACCAGCTCAATGCAGACAGTATTTATGCGCCGGTACAGTCGGTCCGCCATCTTGGTGCTAATGCTATGTTTTCCTCACCAGGTGGCGTGCAAGAGAACCTGTAGAAGCGTCCTCTCTCCCCGCAGGTCGAGAGACGAATGTCTTATTCTTCACGTGGCAGTCGGCAGTAGAGTGATTGTACGAGTAACATGTCCAATAAGGTGTTATGTAAGTGAATCGTTCAGGCTCAGTCTGTCGAGGGTTGATGAAGTAGTAAGAGATGGCCAGGCCATCAGACAGTGCTATGGCCGCCATGGTAACGTCCAGGAATGTGACCTTGAGCATCGAGGAAGCGTTGGGGATCTTCACAACAGAGTCAGTCTTGGCCGAGGTGTTTGAGGTCTTCAATTGATGACGTGATTTCCTCGATGGACATGTTCGTGATTAGCCTGCCAAGACGTTTCATGAATACAGAACGTTTTGCAAGTATGTATGGTGACGTGGAGATGGTAAAGCCGCGGTCTTCTAAGGTCTTCATATGAGGCAGTAGGTGTAAGTACTTCGTCAGCTTCAGCATCATCGAGAAAAGTTACGATGAAAGCTCCTTTCAGTGAAGTTTTTTTTTTTTTTTTTTATATTTTATTTAAAATACAGTATACATGGAAACTTTATATAATAAGACATCATATAACTAAACAGAGAACTACCGGAACATATCTTAACCACAAAATAACTATATACCAAAACCTGACAGTCTTATTCATTTTATATATGAAATTTTATATTCAAAAACAATTTCATATAAACTAATGCATTGCACACTCCATGGCACTATGATTATATAAAAAAAATTATATACAAAAACAATATCATATAAACTAATATATTGTACACTCAATGGTACTAGGTTACACAAAATAACTATCAGAAACCTACATGACTCTTGAAATTTACACATGCTGTTCTTTATTTTTGGTTTTACATATATTGAAAAAGGAATCAAAACTTTGCAAAAAACCCTTTAATAATTAACATAAGACTTTCACAGATCTAGCATGCATGATTACATATGAGGAAACACTAAGACACCTAATACCCCGACCAACCCCATATTTAGTTTCTCAAACTAATTATAAACCCACAAAAAGTATACCTTGCCTGTATACAGTGATATTAGTAAAGGTGCTTAAATGAACATCAACTGACTATTATGCATCATAAATGAATAAAAAAAATACATGTGATATCACTGGGTGAGGGAACAACATCCCACAAAAGCTGCTGTCCAAGGAACTTGAATGTCCATAGATTACAATAAGGACATTATACATCTCAACCCCCCCCCCTCACAGTGGAGACCGCTACTACATATACAAAAACAATCTCAGGCAAATGACACTTTTTGCCCTTCATCAAAAGTTTACAATCATCACCAAAAGGTCTGCTTATGAACATTCCCCTTAAAGGCCAGTATAACGTTGTACTTTTAGCGGTGACATCAGCGTGGCTTCCGCTTACAAAAGACTAAACTAAACCTAACGGGAATTCCAGGAAAGACCCAACATACTTCACCAAACCCCGGCCATAGTCGGGAACCAATTCAGTCTTGTTAGAGGCTGGAACATATACTGAAATATTGCTTTTTATCTGTATTATCAAAATGCATGACCATTTTATGATTAATCCAAGATCTCAGTGCCACACAACGCCACAACCATACACACACAGACACACGGTACCATTCATAATACATACACGTCACTCCCTAAACCCCGCCCTCTACCCTGAAGTCTCTAACATACCGTTTGGTGCTACCACAGGGGGAGTCCAGCCCCCTGTTGCCTTACCCCACCCGCAGTTGCAGTAACCTTTGAACAGTAAGACTTCGATACTTTGCAGGAAAACTATTATCCCAACTTCTACCATATATGAGTTTATTTCTGCAATACGTTCTGTAGATACCTGCCGCAATTGCCCTGATCCTAACTGATCCCCCGGTTTCCCGCATACCCCACGAGATAAAGAGGAAATCAGCCACCACGTACATTATTGCTCTTCGTACCTCACTTGAAACTCCGCTAACGTCCAATGTTAAGGCCCGTAAGGTTGAAATACTTCCCCCACTAAGAAAATCTAAAACCCGCCCCAGCCACGAACGAACTTTGTCCAAGGTATCACAAAAGTAGACAGCATGAAAAGCTGTTTCTTCGAGACCGCAACGCAAGCAATCCGCCTCCCTTACCAAACCCATCCTATGTAAGACCGATTTTGATGCTAAAATCCCCATGACAAATCTGTACACCAATTCACGAACCCTTGGTGCCAACTTAAGTTTACAAAATCCTTCCCATATTTCCCCCCAATTATACAGCGGAAAAACAGACCATCCCTGTACAATTTCCCTACGACAACATATGCTGACCATTTGCCCCACCCGGATCCGTTGCGCATTTCTCAACTTTAACAACAAACGCAGCATGTCCTCACACTCGATTAATCCCCTGCCACTCCACCATTTACGCATTTCGATCATTACGCGACCCACCCGGATGCCCTTCTCACCGCCCGCCCTGAGGAACCGCTGCTTTACATAGAGAGCCTTCACCCGTGGCCCCAAAGCCAAGAGACCTAAACCCCCATGACGAACATGGGTCATGACAACCTCCCGACTTAACCAAGCTCTCCCGAAACCCCAAACATAACGTAAGACCCTTCTCTGCAGTTCCTGAATATCCATATCTCTTAAAGGGTACACCGCAGCCACACCCCATACTTTACTATAAACAAGTGTATTGACCACTACTGTCCTCTGTTGCAATGAGACATCCCCAGCTCTTAACCCCCGAAGTCGATCTAAAGCCTTGTTAACCACCAATTCAGAGTTTACCCTTCGGCTCTCCCTCTCATCTGCCATGTACACGATACCACATATTCTAAGTTGCACCACGACTGACCACCCATACCTTTCGCCCAACCTCCCCCCCACCCATGTACCCACCTCCAATAATTTCGATTTTGCCTTATTGACGCACATGCCAGACTCTGCCCCAAAAAACTCAACAATCCATCCCACGATCTGCAAATCCTCCTCCCCTTTTAACAAAATTGTGGTATCATCTACGTACCCGACCACACGTGCTGCATGGTCACTGCTCAGCGTTCCACGCCTCAAACCACCATCCACCAGCTCATAAAAGGGGTTTTGCATACAAGCAAAAAGCAGCTGGGAGAGGGGGCACCCTTGCCTCAAACCCCTTTCGTGTACCATAGCCGTGACATACAAGGTATCAACCCATCTGACAATCCCCTCCCCAAAACCCTGCTTCAATAAAATAAGCCTCAATAAATCCCTACAACACAGTCATAAGCATTTTGCCAGTCAAGCCCGAGGACACCCCCCGCTTGACATTCCTCCAAAAACTCCCGAATACGTACATGTCCGTCCCTCATGCTCCTACCTGGTATGCCTAGCTGTCCCTCGTGAATAACCGACCCCATAACCTTCCTCATTCTGTTTCCTAAAACTTTTGCAAAGATTTTATAGTCAGAGCACATAAGAGATATTGCTCTATATGCACTCAAACCCCTCCCCCCTCCCGTTTTGGGCACCAACACAACTACCCCCGTACTTTGTGACATACCTAACCTCCCCTACGTGAGCATGCAATTTAATACATCAACCAAACAATGCTTAATACTTCCCCAATGCGCCCTATAAAAATCATTCGAAATGCCATCTATACCTGGTGCCTTTCCTTTACTCATACTAAAAATCGCCTCCTCTACCTCCTCCACTCGAATTCTACCTTCTAGTACCGTTCTATCCCTGTCACTTATAACTTTTCTGAAATCCCTCTTCACCAGGCCACCCGCCTGGACCCCCCCTACTCCCCTCCGTAGTTTTTCCCCAAACCATAGATCAGCATAAAAACTCATGCTGTCCGTGGTGAGAAGTACTTGACCCGGCAGGTAACCACCCAAACCCGTGCATACTTCCAATTGCAAGAGGGACGTCGCCTGTTGCCTGACCCTAAATTTGCGCAAGACACAACCCGAAGGTTTGTCACCCCATAGCACTTCTTCCATACCTGCTCTGACTCTAACCGCATTGAAACGTTCATTGTGAATTTCTGCAAGTCGACTACGAAGATGTTCAATGTCGTCATACCGACTACTACTCCCGCCCCCCACATAGTAATCATTTAGCTGCCCCTCCAGATAGTTTTGCAGCCCATACCTCCACCTCGCCTCCTCTTTTCCCCGCTTCTTATAATAACTCGCTATTCCAGGTTTGGCACGCGTTTCCCACCATTCCAACAAACATTCACCTGCCCGTCGTGTTTCCCAAATATTCTTCCACCAGTCCTGAAAAGCTAACCCATCCCCCTCCCCCTCCAATAGCCGCACGTTCAGTTTCCAATAACCTGGATAAACCCTGATCATTCCATCCCAGTTCAAGTCCGCTAGCACTGCACGGTGATCTGAAAACCCCACATCAAAGGTCTGTACGTGCCCAACTCTAATCCCTTGTGTTACATAAAGTCTATCCAGACGGGCCGCATAGCCCCTACGAACGAACGTATGCTCCACCCACCACCCACCCCGCCCCACCACATCATAAACCCCTGCATCCCCCAGCAGATTCCGTAAGACAGGTAAAACGCACCCCGCCCCCCGCGGCTCAACATCGCCATGGCGGATAACGCAATTCCAATCCCCACCCATGACGGTAATGAACGGCAAACCCCGAGTGAAAAACGTTAAAGCCTCCCTCACAAATTCTACTTTAACTTTAGTGTTGCTTTCCGCTGGCATGTAAACGCCAATAAAACAAACCCTCACCTCACCCCAGTCCCCATCTACCCTCACCACCCTCCCACCTCCCCCCTCCTCCCATCTTAAGACACGCCAAGGGCTGGACTCCTTCACCGCTCTATATGCGGTGAGCCTTTTAACCGTAACCGTAACATTCGGTAGCCTTTTAACCGTAACTCTCGCCCAAACTTATAATTGTGTTCTTGTATGAAACATACGTCCACAGCATATCTGCGCAAGAACCACTCCATCCACACACACTTAAACTCTGCCCGCAGACCATTTACATTGATGGTAACACACTTGAATTCACAAAAGGAGGTTTTCCTCTATGCTTGTGGGTCTTTCCCGTTCCTACATGTACATTACACTGACCTTCTTTGACCTTTGTCTTCCCAAGGCCCCCCTCACCCCCCAGTGCCCTACCCACATGCTGGGCGCTTGCCCCAACCCTGTCTGCAGG
>NW_027198585.1:0-40000 GCF_038502225.1 Cherax quadricarinatus | reverse complement strand
AAGTGTTCTTTTCCTGTCTAATAAGAGACATCTGTGTACGTATATTTCTATGCCCCAAATGAAAGTCATCATGGGCCTCTTATCAAGTAAGATTTGGAAGATTTAGCCAAGTTCTGTTTTTTTTTTTTTTTTGTAACCATCGTCCCTGGTTGTAACATACAGTGCGGTGACCTCACTCCTCCGTGTGGCCTGACCCCTTATCCAGTGTGACTCAGACGAGTGACCAAATGACTTTTTCTGCAATGGCTTCTGTCAGAGATCATACAGCCCCCTCCAACCCTCCTCAAAACAGGTTGAAAAATTTATTCTATTTATTTTTGGATGTAGAAATGCAACTACACTAGGATTACTTAGAGCAACTTTAAATGTAGGTTAGAATACATGAGTGGAAGACTAGTAGGATGAGCTGTGTCTGTATAACTGAAGCAAACGGTGCACTGCTGATCAGTCATGAAACGAAGACACTCCAACAGCTCTACGTGCTGTTGGAGTGTTTGCAAGGTAACAATTATGAAGGGATTCAGGGATACCGGCAGGCCGGACTTGAGTCCTGGAGTTGGGAAGTACAGTGTGTGCACTCTGATGGAGGGGTGTTAATGTTGCAGTTTTACTACTGTAGTGTAGACATGCCTCTGGCAAGACAGTGATGAAGTGAATAATGATGAAAGTTTTTCTTTTTCTGGCCACCCTATCTTGGTGGGAAACCGCCAATGTGTAATGAAGTTATATATATATATATATATATATATATATATATATATATATATATATATATATATATATATATATATATATATATATATATATATGTATATATATATGTATATATATATATGTATTATATATATATATATATATATATATATATATATATATATATATATATATATATATATATATATATATATATATATTTAATTAACACACTGACCGATTCTCACCAAGGCAGGGTGGCCCGAAAAAGAAGAACTTTCACCATCATTCACTCCATCACTGTCTTGCCAGAAGGGTGCTTTACACTACAGATTTTAAACTGCAACATTAACACCCCTCCTTCAGAGTGCAGGCACTCTACTTCCCATCTCCAGGACTCAAGTCCGGCCTGCCGGTTTCCCTGAATCCCTTCATAAATGTTACTTTGCTCACACTCCAACGGCACGTCAAGTATTAAAAACCATATCTCCATTCACTCCTATCAAACACGCTCACGCATGCCCACTGGATGTCCAAGCCCCTTGCACACAAAACCTCCTTTACCCCCTCCCTCCAACCTTTCCTAGGCCGACCCCTACCCCGCCTTCCTTCCACTACAGACTGATACACATTCTGTTTCGCTCCATTCTCTCTACATGTCCGAACCACCTCAACAACCCTTCCTCAGCCCTCTGGACAACAGTCTTGGCAATCCCGCACCTCCTCCTAACTTCCAAACTACAAATTATCTGCATTGCTCTCAGACATGACATCTCCAGCCTTCTCCTCGCTGCAACATTCATCACCCATGTTTCACACCCATACAGGAGCAATGATAAAACTATACTCTCATACATTCCCCTCTTTGCCTCCAAAGACAAAGTTCTTTGTCTCCAGAGACTCCTAAGTGCACCACTCACTCTTTTCCCCTCATCAATTCTATGATTCACCTCATCTTTCATAGACCCATCCGCTGACACGTCCACTCCCAAATATATGAATACATTCACCTCCTCCATACTCTCTCCCTCCAATCTGATATCCAATTTTTCATCACCTAATCTTTTTGTTATCCTCATAACCTTACTCTTTCCTGTATTCACTTTCAATTTTCTTCTTTTACATACCCTACCAAATTCATCCACCAACCTCTACAACTTCTCTTCAGAATCACCCAAGAGCACAGTGTCATCAGCAAAGAGCAACTGTGACAACTCCCACTTTATGTGTGATTCTTTATCTTTTAACTCAACACCTCTTGCCAAGACCCTCGCATTTACTTCCCTTACAACCTCGTCTATAAATATATTGAACAACCACGGTGACATCACACATCCTTGTCTAAGGCCTACTTTTACTGGGAAATAATCTCCCTCTTTCCTACATACTCTAACTTGAGCCTCACTATCCTCGTAAAAACTCTTCACTGCTTTCAGTAACCTACCTCCTATACCATATATCTTCAACATCTGCCACATTGCCCCTCTATCCACCCTGTCATACGCCTTTTCCAAATCCATAAATGCCACAAAAACATCTTTAGCCTTATCTAAATACTGTTCGTTTATATGTTTCACTGTAAACACCTGGTCCACACACCCCCTACCTTTCCTAAAGCCTCCTTGCTCATCTGCTATCCTATTCTCCGTCTTACTCTTAATTCTTTCAATAATAACTCTACCATACACTTTACCAGGCATACTCAACAGACTTATCCCCCTATAATTTTTGCACTCTCTTTTGTCCCCTTTGCCTTTATACAAAGGAACTATGCATGCTCTCTGCCAATCCCTAGGTACCTTACCCTCTTCCATACATTTATTAAATAATAGCACCAACCACTCCAAAACTATATCCCCACCTGCTTTTAGCATTTCTATCTTCATCCCATCAATCCCAGCTGCCTTACCCCCTTTCATTTTACCTACTGCCTCACGAACTTCCCCCACACTCACAACTGGCTCTTCCTCACTCCTACAAGATGTTATTCCTCCTTGCCCTATACACGAAATCACAGCTTCTCTATCTTCATCAGCATTCGACAATTCCTCAAAATATTCCCTCCATCTTCCCAATACCTCTAACTCTCCATTTAATAACTCTCCTCGCCTATTTTTAACTGACAAATCCATTTGTTCTCTAGGCTTTCTTAACTTGTTAATCTCACTCCAAAACTTTTTCTTATTTTCAACAAAATTTATTGATAACATCTAACCCACTCTCTCATTTTCTCTCTTTTTACATTGCTTCACCACTCTCTTAACCTCTCTCGTTTTCTCCATATACTCTTCCCTCCTAGCATCACTTCTACTTTGTAAAAACTTCTCATATGCTAACTTTTTCTCCCTTACTACTCTCTTTACATCATCATTCCACCAATCGCTCCTCTTCCTTCCCGCACCCACTTTCCTGTAACCACAAACTTCTGCTGAACACTCTAACACTACATTTTTAAACCTACCCCATACCTCTTCGACCTCATTGCCTATGCTCTCATTAGCCCATCTATCCTCCAATAGCTGTTTATATCTTACCCTAACTGCCTCCTTTTTTAGTTTATAAACCTTCACCTCTCTCTTACCTGATGCTTCTATTCTCCTTGTATCCCATCTACCTTTTACTCTCAGTGTAGCTACAACGAGAAAGTGATCTGATATATCTGTGGCCCCTCTATAAACATGTACATCCTGAAGTCTACTCAATAGTCTTTTATCTACCAATACATAATCCAACAAACTACTGTCATTTCGCCCTACATCATATCTTGTATGCTTATTTATCCTCTTTTTCTTAAAATATGTATTACCTATAACTAAACCCCTTTCTATACAAAGTTCAATCAAAGGGCTTCCATTATCATTTACACCTGGCACCCCAAACTTACCTACCACACCCTCTCTAAAAGTTTCTCCTACTTTAGCATTCAGGTCCCCTACCACAATTACTCTCTCACTTTGTTCAAAGGTTCCTATGCATTCACTTAACATCTCCCAAAATCTCTCTCTCTCCTCTACATTCCTCTCTTCTCCAGGTGCATACACACTTATTATGACCCACTTTTCGCATCCAACCTTTACTTTAATCCACATAATCCTTGAATTTACACATTCATATTCTCTTTTCTCCTTCCATAACTGATCCTTCAACATTATTGCTACCCCATTTATTTCTCCCCACCTAAGCTCCCCTACCCCCTTCAGCTTTGTTTCGCTTAGGGCCAGGACATCCAACTTCTTTTCATTCATAACATCAGCAATCATCTGTTTCTTGTCATCTGCACTACATCCACGCACATTCAAGCGTCCCAGTTTTATAAAGTTTTTCTTCTTCTCTTTTTTAGTAAATGTCTACAGGAGAAGGGGTTACTAGCCCATTGCTCCCGGCATTTTAGTCGCCTCATACGACACGCATGGCTTACGGAGGAAAGATTCTTTTCTACTTCCCCATGGACAATAGAAGAAATAAAGAGGAACAAGAGCTATGTAGAAAAATGAGAAAAACCTAGATGTATGTATATATATGCATGTGCGTGTCTGTGAAGTGTGACCAAAGTGTAAGTTGGAGTAGCAAGATATCCCTGTTATCTAGCGTGTTTATGAGAAAGAAAAAGACACCAGCAATCCTACCATGACGTAAAACAGTTACAGGTTTCTGTTTCACAGTCATCTGGCAGGACGGTAGTACTTCTCTGGGTGGTTGCTGTCTACCAAGCTACTACCTACAATATATATATATATATATATATATATATATATATATATATATATATATATATATATATATATATATATATATATATATATATATATATATATATATATATATATATAATTAAAGTTGGTGGCAGTAGTATGCCTGCCAGAGGGACCGGACATAAACAGTGTGGGAGTTGAAATAAAACTGAGCAACTCAATTGGTCAGTAAATACACAGTTCAATAATAATCCAAACCTTCCTCTAAGACACACTGAAAGTTTGAAGCCAGTTAGAAGAGTCGTTCTCAAGTTATCACGCAGAAACTTTGTAGGAAGAAGAAAGAAGACAACCACAAGAAGATAACTTCATCATTTTTTTTTTATAGATTTTTGAAGAATTTAATATAGAATGTAAATGTGAAGACAAAACATGAAAAAAATGGAAACTTAATTTTTATGGATTTTTAAGTCTGATAAATTTATAAGTTATCTCTATGATTTTTTACAACTTTTTTTCTGATTAGTTTCTCATTTTTTTCAAGTTTTAACTTTGTATTTGCGAATTTTGACTATAAAAGTTTTATTTGAAATTTAATGTATTCCAAGGCCTATTAGTCAGTGGAACATAGATACATGTACACTGTAGCTACACTGCTTAAAAACTTTCAGTGTTAGATTCTGTTGTATTGCAGTTCCTGGACCTCATAAGAGTGTTAATCTGGCTCCGATGTGTAACCTGTTCACCACCAGTCAAGAATATTTTAATATATAAAATAAGAATTTAAAGAACTGAAGCAAACTCTGAGTGTACACACACACACACACACACACACACACACACACACACACACACACACACACACACACACACACACACACACACACACACACACAAGGGGGAAAAAGCAATTGAAAGCATCATGAAAGCAATAGAAGACTACATGACCCAGCTGGAAAATTTTCGGAGAATAGGGGGGTTTGTAAAAAAAAGAACCCGGCCAGTGAAAGTGACCTTCAAGGCAGAAGCGACTCGGAACAGGATCCTGCAGGAGAAAGCACGATTAAGGGACATGCCAGCATACAGGAGGGTGTATCTCGACCGCGACAGAACACAAGAAGAAAGGCAGAAACTGAGAGAGATGGTACAAAGGCGAAAGGAGGAAAGAGAGGGGATGGAGAAGACAGACAGGAGATCCCAGACCCAGGAAGAAGATCAAATACAGCCTCCCTCACAACTTCCTATAGAAGTCTCCCAACCAGGTCAACCCCAGTGCAACCAAACACTCTAAATCAAAACACCCATGCCACATACAATGCCCCCACCCACTACATTACAAACTCCACCCCCACAGCAACAACCCATAGTTCCTTACCAGGTCTCCCACTTCCCCAACCCCAATATACCTCCCAGACCACAGTCTTAGAAAAGAAGTTGAAGGTGTGGTATACAAATGCAGATGGAATAACAAACAAGTATGAGGAGTGGCACGAAAGAATCGAGGAGACATCCCCAGACATAATAGCACTCACAGAAACAAAACTCACCAGAATAATAACAGATTCAATCTTTCCATCCGGATATCAAATCCTCAGGAAAGACAGAGGAAGGAGAGGGGGAGGAGGAGTTGCACTGCTCATTAAAAACCAGTGGGGTTTTGAGAACATGGAAGGAATGGATGGCACGGGCGAAAGGGACTACTTAGTAGGAACAATCCAGTCTGAGGGACATTAGGTGATAATTGCAGTAATGTACAACCCACCACAGAACTGCAGGAGGCCAAGAGAAGAATACGATGAGAGCAACAGAGCAATGATCGACACACTAGCCGAGGTGGCCAGGAGAGCACACATGGGGGGAGCAAAGTTACTAGTTATGGGTGATTTCAATCACAAGGAGATTGACTGGGAAAACCTGGAGCCCCATGGGGGTCCCGAAACATGAAGAGCCAAGATGAAGGATGTGGTACTGGAAAACCTCATGCATCAACATGTTAGAGACACTACCAGAGAGAGAGGAGAGGATGAACCAGCAAGGCTGGACCTTGTATTCACCTTGAGTAGTTCGGACATCGAGGGTATTATGTATGAAAGTCCCCTGGGAGCTAGTGATCATGTGGTTCTGTGCTTCGACTACATAGTTGAGCTTCAAGTGGAGAGAGTAGCAGGAATAGGCTGGGAAAAACCAAACTACAAAAGGGGGAACTACTCAGGCATGAGGAACTTCAAGACATTCAGTGGGAGAGGGAACTGACAGGAAAACCAGTACAAGAAATGATGAACTATGTGGCAACAAAATGCAAGGAGGCAGAGGAGAGGTTTGTTCCCAAGGGAAACAGAAATAATGGGAAAAACAGAACGAGTCCTTGGTTCACCCAAAGGTGTAGGGAGGCAAAAACTAGGTGTACTAGAGAATGGAAAAGGTACAGAAGACAGAGAACTTAGGAAAATAAAGAAATCAGCCGAAGAGCCAGAAAGGAATATGCACAGATAAGAAGGGAGGCTCAGAGACAATATGAAAATGACATAGCATCAAAAGTAAAGACTGATTATATGGTCACACCTTGCCTTGGCAAACGTCTGTAGCCACGCCCACGTCTGAGGTCTTTTGTTCTTGACGGCGTCAGACCTAGGCGTCAGGTCGTACACGTGGTTGTGGAGGGTGCTTGGACCACCATAAAAGCCCAAGGAAGAGCATGATCAGGAGATTCGAGCGGAGCTGCTGCTGGGGTGCAGAGCTCCTGAGCAGAGATTGGAGCAGAGCTGCTGCTGGGGTGCAGAGCTCCTGAGCAGAGATTCGAGCGGAGCTGCTGCTGGGGTGCAGAGCTCCTGAGCAGAGACTTCGAGCGGAGCTGCTGCTGGGGTGCAGGGCTCGGGAGAAGGCTGCTGAAGTCTCTGGAGGAGACTGTTGGAGGCATTGGGCAGAGTACTGGCTTGGCGCAGTACTCGTGCTGTGTAGGTCTTGGGACCTGTGTCTTAGTTCCTGTGATGAACTGCCCTCTGAACTATATTGTAAGTTACATTCTGTTTCGCCAAGCTAATTGTATTCCCTGTCTCACTGCTTATGTGTACCACCCCATTTATCTAAACCCCAATAATGTACTCCTCTTCCCAAATATATTATTGTACAAGGACTTAATAATAAACTGTGTTTGAGTAGAATAGTAATATTCACTGTCCCCGTTATTTTCTCCATTTATTTATGTTTAGTTAAAGTAGTCATTTAGTTAAAGTAGTCAGTTAAAGTAGTAATCATTACCCCCCTACATGACATGGTGTCTAAGCGATGGTGGTTCTTATTATTTTTATAGTAGGAACCAGTCCCATGTGCCTTATTTTTGACTGCTCGGTTATACTTGTTATGCTACCATTTGCTACCACTTTTTTTTTTTCTTGTTTGTGTAAAATCTAAAGTGAATATCTGTATGATATTATAATCCTAGTGACCTTAACTGTCCTTTTTTGACGGTGGGTCTGAATAATTGTTTGGGTGTTATATTATATTTGGTGGAGTTGGTTGTTGGTTTGAGATAAATGGTGGAGAATATCAGTATTTGGGTGAGACTTTTGGGGGAAGCAATTACTGGCCGAAATTAAATATTTACAGAGGAATGAGAAGTCACCCAGCCCGCCTTGGAAGACTTACCCACAACTGTCACCCATTGAAGAGTTGCCTATGATTGTTGTCCACCTGATGTGCCCAGTCACCCAGCTGATATGCCCAGTCACCCAGCTGATGTGCCCCAGTAGATGTATTGCTGCCTTGGTCTGTCATCCAGTGTAGTGGGTGTCTGTCTGCGTCACCCAGCCTCAGTGACCATCACCCACGGACCGCCAGTTACCCGCAGTTGCCAGGGATGGGTGACCGCACCTGCTGTTGATGACCTGAAGTGACCTCACCTCACCCCGAGCAACTGACCATTGCCTGCTACTGCTGATGTCGGCTGCTGTGATGCTGCTGAGATGCTGTAGCCGTGCTGCTATGCTGTGGCCGTGCTGAGATGCTGTAGCCGTGCTGCGATGCTGTGGCCGTGCTGTGTGCTGCTGTGATGTTGAGATGCTGCGGCCGTGCTGTGATGTTGAGACGCTGCGGCCGTGCTGTGATGCTGGGACCGTGCTGCGATGCTGTAGCCGTGCTGCGATGCTGTGGCCGTGCTGGGTGCTGCTGTGATACGGCCGTGCTGTGTGCTGCTGTGATACGGCCGTGTTGTGATGATGGATATGCTGTGGCCGTGCTGTGATGCTGCGATGCTGCCTAGCTCAAGAGGAGATGGCGGTGATGCTGCAGTGGTGTGTGAGGGATTCTGGCTGGTGTGCCAGGACAGGAGAATCTACTATGAAGGAGTTGCCATCCTCGGAGATGTGGAAGGACGTGAGCCGCGGAGATGGACTCCAGCTGCTGGGACCAGCCTGCTTTCAAGGGCGGTATGGAGGTGTGTCCTGCCTTGCTGGTCGACCTGTGCGACAGGTATGCGGGGATGCCCTGCCAGCCATGAGAGACAATTAAGAGTGTGAGATGTCCCCAGCCTACTTTGACTTGCCAGAAGTGTTAGTGTTACCTGTGTGAAATAAGGTGACCTTGAAAACGGTCCAGTGATTATGGCCGCCTTGTTTTATGAGGCCAGTGAATCCTAGTAGTGGCATAGGATAATGGAGGGTCTTAGCTGCGATGCCTGCCCTGTCTCAATTTTCAGATGTAGTGTGCATGTGAAGTGTGTTGAAAATGCGACCTTGGTGGTCGTGAAGTGGTCCAGTTGCAGTTACTTGAAAGAATGCAACCCGTTGGAGCAGTTTTCCACGCCATAGAAGCCTAGAGAGGTTTGGCCCAATGGTTAACGTGCGAGGGTGACTAGCATTGGCTAGTGCATTTCTAGTAGAAGTAGGGAAGGCACTGGAGCCCGATATTTAGGTTTAAGGAGAAATGACGGGTAAGGAGGCTTTGCACCAGAGAGCAACTATTATGCTGGCCAACTGTGAGGTGTACTGATTACGCTGCCTTGTGGTAGTTGAGAAAGTTGAGGGAAATATATGTAATTGAATAATTTAGTATTATGTATAATTTTTTCTTTGTATTGTAATAGATTTAAGGGGTTAGGATTAAAATAGTCTAATAACTTTGGACAAATTGTCCTAGTTCTCAGATATTTTAAATTGCGGGAGAAAGGGGGATGTGATGTAGTTCAGCTGGGCTTGTGAGGTCTCTGGGGAGACCTAATTTAACCAATTATATGGTCACACCTTGCCTTGGCAAATGTTTGTAGCCACGCCCACGTCTGAGGTCTTTTGTTCTTGACGGCGTCAGACCTAGGAGTCAGGTCGTACACGTGGTTGTGGAGGGTGCTTGGACCACCATAAAAGCCCAAGGAAGAGCATGATCAGGAGATTCGAGCGGAGCTGCTGCTGGGGTGCAGAGCTCCTGAGCAGAGATTGGAGCAGAGCTGCTGCTGGGGTGCAGAGCTCCTGAGCAGAGATTCGAGCGGAGCTGCTGCTGGGGTGCAGAGCTCCTGAGCAGAGACTTCGAGCGGAGCTGCTGCTGGGGTGCAGGGCTCGGGAGAAGGCTGCTGAAGTCTCTGGAGGAGACTGTTGGAGGCATTGGGCAGAGTACTGGCTTGGCGCAGTACTCGTGCTGTGTAGGTCTTGGGACCTGTGGCATAGTTCCTGTGATGAACTGCCCTCTGAACTATATTGTAAGTTACATTCTGTTTCGCCAAGCTAATTGTATTCCCTGTCTCACTGCTTATGTGTACCACCCCATTTATCTTAACCCCAATAATGTACTCCTGTTCCCAAATATATTATTGTACAAGGACTTAATAATAAACTGTGTTTGAGTAGAATAGGAATATTTACTGTCCCCGTTATTTATTCTTTTATTTTTTTATTTCAAGTAGTGAGAGGGTGAGTAGTGTGGAGTGTAGAGTTAATGAGAGTGTCGTGGTGGTCACCACTGACCTGTCATTACCTACGCCGCGCGTCACTCGACTCACCTCTCCTAGCCAATCCCCTACCAACTCCCTGCCTACTGACTCCCTTACTCCCATAAAACCCCAAGTAATCATTCATTCCAATACCCCCCGACATGACATCAGGGGAGACATGATAACGACATATAAAATACTGCGTGGAATAGACAAGGTGGACAAAGACGGGATGTTCCAGAGAAGGGACACAGACACAAGAGGTTACAATTGGAAGTTGAAGATTCAGATGAATCAAAGGGATGTTAGGAAGTATTTCTTCAGTCATAGAGTAGTCAGGCCATGGAATAGCCTAGAAAGTGACGTAGTGGAGGCGGGAACCATACATAGTTTTAAGGCGAGATATGATAGAGCTCATGGGGCAGGGAGAGAGAGGACCTAGTAGCAATCAGCGAAGAGGAGGGGCCAGGAGCTGTGACTCGACCCCTGCAACCACAAATAGGTGAGTACAAATAGATGAGTACACACACACACACACACACACACACACACACACACACACACACACACACATGCACAAGGGTAACAGGATCAATGAAAAAGCCAGGATGAGCCCATGGTTTACCCAAAGGTGCAGGGAGGCAAAAACCAAGTGTGCTAGGGAATGGAAGAAATATAGAAGGCAAAGGACCCAGGGGAATAAGGAGAACAGTCGTAGAGCCAGAAACGAATATGCACAGATAAGAAGGGAGGCCCAAAGACAATATGAAAATGACATAGCAGCGAAAGCCAAATCTGACCCGAAACTGTTGTACAGCCACATCAGGAGGAAAACAACAGTCAAGGACCAGGTAATCAGGCTAAGGAAGGAAGGAAGAGAGACAACAAGAAATGACCGTGAAGTATGTGAAGAACTCAACAAGAGATTCAAAGAAGTGTTCACAGAGGAGACAGAAGGGACTCCAGAAAGACGGAGAGGTGGGGCACACCACCAAGTGCTGGACACAGTGCACACAACCGAGGAAGAAGTGAAGAGGCTTCTGAGTGAGCTAGATACCTCAAAGGCAATGGGGCCAGATAACATCTCCCCATGGGTATTGAGAGAGGGAGCAGAGGCGCTATGTGTACCCCTAACAACAATATTCAATACATCTATCGAAACAGGGAGATTGCCTGAGGCATGGAAGACAGCAAATGTAGTCCCAATCTTTAAAAAAGGAGACAGACATGAAGCACTAAACTACAGACCAGTGTCACTGACATGTATAGTATGCAAAATCATGGAGAAGATTATCAGGAGAAGAGTGGTGGAACACCTAGAAAGGAATGATCTCATCAACAGCAGCCAACATGGTTTCAGGGACGGGAAATCCTGTGTCACAAACCTACTGGAGTTCTATGACATGGTGACAGCAGTAAGACAAGAGAGAGAGGGGTGGGTGGATTGCATTTTCTTGGACTACAAGAAGGCGTTTGACACAGTTCCACACAAGAGATTGGTGCAAAAACTGGAGGACCAAGCAGGGATAAGAGGGAAGGCACTACAATGGATCAGGGAATACTTGTCAGGAAGACAGCAGCGAGTCATGGTACGTGGCGAGGTGTCAGAGTGGGCACCTGTGACCAGCGGGGTCCCGCAGGGGTCAGTCCTAGGACCAGTGCTGTTTCTGGTATTTGTGAACGACATGACGGAAGGAATAGACTCTGAGGTGTCCCTGTTTGCAGATGACGTGAAGTTGATGAGAAGAATACACTCGATCGAAAACCAGGCAGAACTACAAAGGGATCTGGACAGGCTGCAGACCTGGTCCAGCAATTGGCTCCTGGAGTTCAATCCCACCAAGTGCAAAGTCATGAAGATTGGGGAAGGGCAAAGAAGGCCGCAGACGGAGTACAGTCTAGGGGGTCAGAGACTACAAACCTCACTCAAGGAAAAAGATCATGGGGTGAGTATAACACCAGGCACATCTCCTGAAGCGCACATCAACCAAATAACTGCTGCAGCATATGGGCGCCTAGCAAACCTCAGAACAGCATTCCGACATCTTAATAAGGAATCATTCAGGACCCTGTACACCGTGTATGTTAGGCCCATATTGGAGTATGCGGCACCAGTTTGGAACCCACACCTAGCCAAGCACGTGAAGAAACTAGAGAAAGTGCAAAGGTTTGCAACAAGACTAGTCCCAGAGCTAAGAGGTATGTCCTACGAGGAGAGGTTAAGGGAAATCAACCTGACGACACTGGAGGACAGGAGAGATAGGGGGGACATGATAACGACATACAAAATACTGAGAGGAATTGACAAGGTGGACAAAGACAGGATGTTCCAGAGATTGGACACAGTAACAAGGGGACACAGTTGGAAGCTGAAGACACAGATGAATCACAGGGATGTTAGGAAGTATTTCTTCAGCCACAGAGTAGTCAGTAAGTGGAATAGTTTGGGAAGCGATGTAGTGGAGGCAGGATCCATACATAGCTTTAAGCAGAGGTATGATAAAGCTCACGGCTCAGGGAGAGTGACCTAGTAGCGATCAGTGAAGAGGCGGGGCCAGGAGCTCGGACTCGACCCCCGCAACCTCAACTAGGTGAGTACACACACACACACACACACACACACACACACACACACACACACACACACACACACACACACGCACACACACACACACACACACACACACACACACACACACACACACATACGCACGCACACGCATATACAACAGGCCTAGTATCTAATTGATATGTGCCTAGGACACAATGGTAACTAACACACACACACACACACACACACACACACACACATACACACATACACACACACACACACACACACACACACACAATGGAAGGAAAATGGAAGGAATAGATGAGACGGGAGAAAGAGACTACATAGCAGGTACACTTCAGTCTGGGGAACACAAAGTGGTCATTGCAGTGATGTATAATCCACCACAGAACTGCAGGAGGCCAAGAGAGGAATATGAAGAGAGCAACAGAGCAATGGTGGACACACTTGCTGAGGTGGCAAGAAGAGCTCACTCCAGCAGAGCAAAGTTGCTGGTTATGGGGGATTTCAACCACAGGGAGATTGACTGGGAAAACCTGGAGCCACATGGGGGTCCCGAAACATGGAGAGCCAGGATGTTGGACGTGGTGCTGGAAAACCTCATGCACCAACATGTTAAGGACACTACCAGAGTGAGAGGGGAGGATGAACCAGCAAGATTGGACCTTGTGTTCACCCTGGGCAGCTCAGACATTGAGGACATCAAGTATGAGAGTCCCCTAGGAGCTAGCGACCACGTGGTTCTGTGCTTTGAATACATAGTAGAGCTGCAAGTGGAGAGAATAACAGGAGTAGAATGGGAAAAGCCTGACTATAAAAGAGGGGACTACATAGGGTTGAAGAACTTCCTGCGGGAGGTCCAGTGGGACAGAGAACTGGCAGGAAAGCCAGTAAATGAAATGATGGAATATGTAGCAACAAAATGCAAGGAGGCAGTGGAAAGGTTCATTCCCAAGGGCAACAGTAACAACGGGAAGACCAGAACAAGCCCCTGGTTTACCCGACGGTGTAAGGAGGCAAAAACAAAGTGCAATAGAGAATGGAAAAAGTACAGAAGGCAGAGAACACACGAAAATAGGGAGATCAGTCGCAGAGCCAGGAATGAGTACGCACAGGTAAGGAGGGAGGCCCAGCGACAGTATGAAAATGACATAGCATCGAGAATCAAGACTGACCCGAAACTGTTGTATAGCCACATCAGGAGGAAGACAACAGTCAAAGACCAGGTGATCAGATTAAGGACAGAAGGTGGAGAACTCACAAGAAATGATCAGGAGGTATGTGAGGAGCTGAACAGGAGATTTAAGGAAGTTTTTACAGTAGAGACAGGAAGGGCTGTGGGAAGACAGCACAGAAGGGAACATCAGGAGGGAATATACCAACAAGTGTTGGATGACATACGAACAACTGAGGAGGAGGTGAAGAAGCTCTTAAGTGACCTTGACACCTCAAAGGCGATGGGACCGGACAACATCTCCCCATGGGTCTTTAGAGAAGGAGCAGAGATGCTGTGTGTGCCTCTAACCACAATCTTCAACACATCCCTTGAAACTGGGCAACTACCTGAGAAATGGAAGACAGCTAATGTAGTCCCCATATTTAAGAAAGGAAACAGAAACGAGGCACTAAACTACAGACCTGTGTCTCTGACATGTATTGTGTGCAAAGTCATGGAGAAGATTATCAGGAGGAGAGTGGTCGAACACCTGGAAAGGAACAAGATTATAAATGAAAACCAGCATGGGTTCATGGAAGGCAAATCTTGTATCACAAACCTCCTGGAGTTTTATGACAAGGTAACAGAAGTAAGACACGAGAGAGAGGGTTGGGTAGATTGCGTTTTTCTAGACTGCAGGAAGGCCTTTGACACAGTTCCCCACAAGAGATTAGTGCAGAAGCTGGAGGATCAGGCACACGTAAAAGGAAGGGCACTGCAATGGATAAGGGAATACCTGACAGGGAGGCAGCAACGAGTCATGGTACGTGAAGAGGTATCACAGTGGGCGCCTGTTACGAGCGGGGTCCCACAGGGGTCAGTTCTAGGACCAGTGCTATTTTTGATATATGTGAACGACATGATGGAAGGAATAGACTCTGAAGTGTCCCTGTTCGCAGATGACGTGAAGTTGATGAGAAGAATTAAATCGGACGAGGATGAGGCAGGACTGCAAAGAGACCTGGAGAGGCTGGACATGTGGTCCAGTAACTGGCTTCTCGAATTCAATCCAGCCAAATGCAAAGTCATGAAGATTGGGGAGGGGCAAAGAAGACCGCAGACAGAGTATAGGCTAGGTGGACAAAGACTACAGACCTCACTCAGGGAGAAAGACCTTGGGGTGACCATAACACCGAGCACATCACCGGAGGCACACATCAACCAAATAACCGCTGCAGCATACGGGCGCCTGGCAAACCTGAGAATAGCGTTCCGATACCTTAATAAGGAATCGTTCAAGACACTGTACACTGTGTATGTTAGGCCCATACTGGAGTATGCAGCACCAGTCTGGAACCCACACCTGGTCAAGCACGTCAAGAAGTTAGAGAAAGTACAAAGGTTTGCAACAAGGCTAGTCCCAGAGCTCAAGGGAATGTCGTACGAGGAAAGGTTAAGGGAAATCGGACTGATGACACTGGAGGACAGAAGGGTCAGGGGAGACATTATAACGACATACAAGATACTGCGGGGAATAGACAAGGTGGACAGAGATAGGATGTTCCAGAGAGGGGACACAGGGACAAGGGGTCACAACTGGAAGCTGAAGACTCAGACGAGTCACAGGGACGTTAGGAAGTATTTCTTCAGTCATAGAGTTGTCAGCAAGTGGAATAGCCTAGCAAGTGAAGTAGTGGAGGCAGGAACCATACATAGTTTTAAGAAGAGGTATGACAAAGCTCAGGAAGCAGAGAGAGAGAGGATCCAGTAGCGATCAGTGAAGAGGCGGGGCCAGGAGCTGAGTCTCGACCCCTGCAACCACAATTAGGTGAGTACAATTAGGTGAGTACACACACACATAAACACACACACAGACACACACACCGCGATGAATATATCCTCAGTGTTGATCGACAGTTCATGGTCATTAGGTGATTGCTTGAGTGTTGGTGTGAAGCTTCTGGACTTACCAAGAGGTTGTGCTATACCTCTTAGCAGCTTATATATTTGGCTGTGTTACAAAGTTATGCCGTGGTCTGTACTGTTTCATTTATGTGGCTTGAGATAGAGGAAGTTGGGGTTGTGGGATGCCGGGATACTTTTCTCGGATCGTGCAGCGACCAAAACAAACCTATCTATGTTTAGTAACACTATGTTTTGAATATATATGACGACATGCATGTGTTACAATGGAAATAAGTCACAATCTTTGAATTAAGTATAAATTGTGACATGCTTGTTTCAGTAGCCAAACATAGGTATGATATGATTGTAGATAGTGGAGTCAGAGCGCACCTTCTGTGGATTCCATCTCATATTGATCTTCAGTTGCACGAAAGAACTAATGAAATGACTAAAATATATGCTTTCAAAGAGAGAGTAAATTACAGTCTTGACTTGTTAGTTAGTATTTTGAGAACAATAATACGAAAAGAACTTCAACTGATCGTTATTGACTTAAGACTGAGGAAGATTGACACCATCTATCATCATTCCATCATGCAGGAGATGCCATATGAATATGGTGCATTCAACAAAATAAGTAGACTCTTGGATGTCACTACTACCCGGCTCCGGCTGGGTGACATCTTTGGCAGGTTAAATCACCACCATCAGTTGTAGACCAAACGAAATGAAAACTTTGCCAGATGGACTGTTGTCACACCCTGCGTCATCAAGTACTAGAATAAGATAAAATTAATGAGCTAAGAGATAACTCACTCAGAAATGTTCAAGATATGTCAAAGTATTTTATCCACAGTGGTATATCACAAACCATTCTGGAAAAATATCTTGACTTTGCTTACCGCAAGCAAAGCTAATATTTGCTTTAGTAACTCATTGTAGTTGTGATCGCGGGTGTGGACGTGTGAATGGTTCATTACCTTTGTAACTTGTTTAACTATCAGAACTTTGGGGTCCAGTCCCTGGACCCATCATGTACCTCTGTAATATTTTTACTACCGCCCACAGGATGGGTATGGTGTGCATAATAAAAATATTAAACTAAATACGAATGACTTCATCAGTCTCTTTAATAAATATACTAAAGTGTACACAAGTGTTGTTTTCCACATTCTTTGGTGTCACGGGCAGAGTCCAGTGGTTAACGCACTGGCCTGTTTACTTTTAGCACTAACTTGCCATGGGTTTGAACCCTCCGTTCAATGAGAAATAGTACTTATATTTATAAGAGATAAATATATCTCACATGTAGAGGAAATAAAACACGAGGTTCATAAAACAAGAGACCTTCTTCAGTGGATTAGGAACAAGAAGTACATAGTGAAATAAGAGGTATAATACACCGGGGAGGAGGAGGGGGGAGGGGGAGGGGGAGGGGGAGGGGGGACGCATAAAAAATCTAAACTATTTAGTTTTAAAACGTTATGAAGATTTATTTTAAAATTTCATAGAATGAACAACACACTGAGAAGTGTTCGCCTTCCCCCATCTCACCTTCCCCCACCTTACCTTCCCCCATCTCACCTTCCCCATCTCCCCTCACCCTATAGCCCCCTACTTCACCTTTCTCCCATCTCCCCCGCCGCACCAACCCCCTCTTCCCACTCATTTCTCCCCACATCACTCACCTCCCTCTCCTTAACTCCCCTCACCACCTCCCTCTCCTCCCTCTCCACCCGTGTCTACACGTCACCCCACCTTCATACTGTCACAGCTGTGTCTACGCCATGCACGTCCCAGCACACCTGTGAACATTCACACCTGCGTACCATACTGCCCCCTCATCTCTCCCTCTCTCTCTCTCTCTCTCTCTCTTACTCTCTCTCTCTCTCTCTCTCCCTCTCTCTCTTTCTCTCTCTCTTTCTCTCTCTCTCTCACTCTCTCTCTCTCTCTCCCTCTAAAATATGATCTTCCCGTAGAAGCAATTTAATAATTGACATGACAGTTATATAAAATTGACTAAATTTTTTTCACTGATTCATTTTATCTTCAGAAAGTCATCAATGTTATGAGAAATTCGCAGTCACCTGTACCAAGTAATTCGTACATGGAATATTTAAAGATTAAAATTCTCCAAAAAATTCCTTCCGCCAAATTCTAACTGATGGACGATGTGGATGATATATTGTGTGTGGTCTTGTACACAGTCATGACGACTGTGTGTGGTCTTGTGCACAGTCATAACGACTGTGTGTGGTCTTGTACACAGTCATGACGACTGTGTGTGGTCTTGTACACAGTCATGACGACTGTGTGTGGTCTTGTGCACAGTCATAACGACTGTGTGTGGTCTTGTACACAGTCATGACGACTGTGTGTGGTCTTGTGCACAGTCATAACGACTGTGTGTGGTCTTGTACACAGTCATAACGACTGTGTGTGGTCTTGTACACAGTCATGACGACTGTGTGTGGTCTTGTACACAGTCATAACGACTGTGTCTGGTCTTGTACACAGTCATGACGACTGTGTGTGGTCTTGTACACAGTCATGACGACTGTGTGTGGTCTTGTACACAGTCATGACGACTGTGTGTGGTCTTGTACACAGTCATGACGACTGTGTGTGGTCTTGTACACAGTCATAACGACTGTGTGTGGTCTTGTACACAGTCATGACGACTGTGTGTGGTCTTGTACACAGTCATGACGACTGTGTGTGGTCTTGTACACAGTCATGACGACTGCCCACACATTGTGTGTGGTCTTATACACAGTCATGACGACTGTGTGTGGTCTTGTACACAGTCATGACGACTGTGTGTGGTCTTGTACACAGCCATGACGACTGCCTACACATTGTGTGTGGTCTTGTACACAGTCATGACGACTGTGTGTGGTCTTGTACACAGTCATGACGACTGTGTGTGGTCTTGTACACAGTCATGACGACTGCCTACACATTGTGTGTGGTCTTGTACAGTCATGACGACTGTGTGTGGTCTTGTACACAGTCATGACGACTGCCCACACATTGTGTGTGGTCTTGTACAGTCATGACGACTGTTTGTGGTCTTGTACACAGTCATGACGACTGCCCACACATTGTGTGTGGTCTTATACACAGTCATGACGACTGTGTGTGGTCTTGTACACAGTCATGACGACTGCCTACACATTGTGTGTGGTCTTGTACACAGTCATGACGACTGTGTGTGGTCTTGTACACAGTCATAACGACTGTGTGTGGTCTTGTACACAGTCATGACGACTGTGTGTGGTCTTGTACACAGTCATGACGACTGCCCACACATTGTGTGTGGTCTTGTACACAGTCATGACGACTGCCCACACATTGTGTGTGGTCTTGTACACAGTCATGACGACTGTGTGTGGTCTTGTACACAGTCATGACGACTGCCCACACATTGTGTGTGGTCTTGTACACAGTTATGACGACTGTGTGTGGTCTTGTACACAGTCATGACGACTGTGTGTGGTCTTGTACACAGTCATGACGACTGCCCACACATTGTGTGTGGTCTTGTACACAGTCATGACGACTGTGTGTGGTCTTGTACACAGTCATGACGACTGTGTGTGGTCTTGTACACAGTCATGACGACTGCCCACACATTGTGTGTGGTCTTGTACACAGTCATGACGACTGTGTGTGGTCTTGTACACAGTCATGACGACTGCCCACACATTGTGTGTGGTCTTGTACACAGTCATGACGACTGTGTGTGGTCTTGTACACAGTCATGACGACTGTGTGTGGTCTTGTACACAGTCATGACGACTGTGTGTGGTCTTGTACACAGTCATGACGACTGCCCACACATTGTGTGTGGTCTTGTACACAGTCATGACGACTGTGTGTGGTCTTGTACACAGTCATGACGACTGCCCACACATTGTGTGTGGTCTTATACACAGTCATGACGACTGTGTGTGGTCTTGTACACAGTCATGACGACTGCCCACACATTGTGTGTGGTCTTGTACACAGCCATGACGACTGCCCACACAGGCTAAATCCACTGCCACCAAATTAATCAACGAATCTCAGCATGGTTTTACAAAGGGGCGTTCCTGCCTTACGAATTTATTAACTTTTTTCACTAAGGTATTTGAGGAGGTAGATCATGGTAATGAATATGATATTGTGTATATGGACTTCAGTAAGGCTTTTGACAGGGTCCCACATCAGAGACTATTGAGGAAAATTAAAGCACATGGAATAGGAGGAGAAATTTTTTCCTGGATAGAGGCATGGTTGACAAATAGGCAGCAGAGAGTTTGCATAAATGGGGAGAAATCAGAGTGGGGAAGCGTCACGAGCGGTGTTCCACAGGGGTCAGTGTTGGGCCCCCTGCTGTTCACAATCTACATAAACGACATAGATGAGGGCATAAAGAGCGACATCGGCAAGTTTGCCGATGACACCAAAATAGGCCGTCGAATTCATTCTGACGAGGACATTCGAGTACTCCAGGAAGATTTGAATAGACTGATCCAGTGGTCGGAGAAGTGGCAGATGCAGTTTAATATAGACAAATGCAAAGTTCTAAATGTTGGACAGGACAATAACCATGCCACATATAAACTAAATAATGTAGATCTTAATATTACGGATTGCGAAAAAGATTTAGGAGTTCTGGTTAGCAGTAATCTGAAACCAAGACAACAGTGCATAAGTGTTCATAAGAACATAAGAACATAAGAACGAAGGAACACTGCAAAAGGCCTACTGGCCCATGCGAGGCAGGTCCAAGTCCCTACCGGCTTAAGCCAATGCACCCAACCTAGTCAGGTCAGGTCACATTGACTTAAGGGAGGAACACGGCAACCGACCTGTTAGCACAAGCTATCAGGTATAACTCACACCCACCCACATCTACTCATGTATTTATCCAACCTATTTTTAAAGCTACACAACGTTCTGGCCTCTATAACGGTACTTGGGAGTTTGTTCCACTCATCCACAACTCTATTACCAAACCAGTACTTTCCTATATCCCTCCTGAATCTGAATTTTTCCAACTTAAAACCATTGCTGCGAGTCCTGTCTAGGCTAGATATTTTCAGCACACTATTTACATCCCCTTTATTTATTCCTGTCTTCCACTTATAAACCTCAATCATATCCCCCCTAATTCTACGTCTTTCTAGAGAGTGCAGTTTCAGGGCCCTTAATCTATCCTCATAGGGAAGGTTTCTGATACATGGGATCATCTTTGTCATCCTCCTTTGTACATTTTCCAGAGAATTTATATCCATTCTGTAATACGGTGACCAAAACTGTGCAGCATAATCTAAATGAGGCCTAACCAAGGATGTATAGAGTTGAAGAACAACCTGAGGACTCCTATTATTTATGCTTCTTGATATGAAGCCAAGGATTCTATTAGCTTTATTGCGAACACTTATGCACTGTTGTCTTGGTTTCAGATTACTGCTAACCAGAACTCCTAAATCTTTTTCGCAATCCGTAATATTAAGATCTACATTATTTAGTTTATATGTGGCATGGTTATTGTCCTGTCCAACATTTAGAACTTTGCATTTGTCTATATTAAACTGCATCTGCCACTTCTCCGACCACTGCATCAGTCTATTCAAATCTTCCTGGAGTGCTCGAATGTCCTCGTCAGAATGAATTCGACGGCCTATTTTGGTGTCATCGGCAAACTTGCCGATGTCGCTCTTTATGCCCTCATCTATGTCGTTTATGTAGATTGTGAACAGCAGGGGGCCCAACACTGACCCCTGTGGAACACCGCTCGTGACGCTTCCCCACTCTGATTTCTCCCCATTTATGCAAACTCTCTGCTGCCTATTTGTCAACCATGCCTCTATCCAGGAAAAAATTTCTCCTCCTATTCCATGTGCTTTAATTTTCCTCAATAGTCTCTGATGTGGGACCCTGTCAAAAGCCTTACTGAAGTCCATATACACAATATCATATTCATTACCATGATCTACCTCCTCAAATACCTTAGTGAAAAAAGTTAATAAATTCGTAAGGCAGGAACGCCCCTTTGTAAAACCATGCTGAGATTCGTTGATTAATTTATGCTTTTCAAGGTGGCTACGAACTGCCTCGGCAATTATTGATTCCATAAATTTTCCCACTATGGAGGTTAGGCTTATTGGTCTATAGTTCGAAGCTAAGGACCTGTCACCTGTTTTGAAAATAGGTATCACATTTGCCATTTTCCACTTATCTGGCACCATGCCAGTTTGTAGTGATATGTTGAAAAGATTAGCCAAAGGTGTGCTAAGCTCCTCTTTACATTCCTTTAGAACCCTTGCATACAGTTCATCAGGGCCTGGGGATTTGTTAGGTTTTAATTTATCTATTTGCCTAAGGACCATGTCACTTGTGACCCTAATAGTGCACAGTTTATTATCGTCCTGTTCTGCAATAAAGCTAATAGAATCCTTGGCTTCATATCAAGAAGCATAAATAATAGGAGTCCTCAGGTTGTTCTTCAACTCTATACATCATTGGTTAGGCCTCATTTAGATTATGCTGCACAGTTTTGGTCACCGTATTACAGAATGGATATAAATTCTCTGGAAAATGTACAAAGGAGGATGACAAAGTTGATCCCATATATCAGAAACCTTCCCTATGAGGATAGACTAAGGGCCCTGAATCTGCACTCTCTAGAAAGACGTAGAATTAGGGGGGATATGATTGAGGTGTATAAATGGAAGACAGGAATAAATAAAGGGGATGTAAATAGTGTGCTGAAAATATCTAGCCTAGACAGGACTCGCAGCAATGGTTTTAAGTTGGAAAAATTCAGATTCAGGAAGGATATAGGAAAGTACTGGTTTGGTAATAGAGTTGTGGATGAGTGGAACAAACTCCCGAGTACAGTTATAGAGGCCAGAACGTTGTGTAGCTTTAAAAATAGGTTGGATAAATACATGAGTGGATGTGGGTGGGTGTGAGTTGGACCTGATAGCTTGAGCTACCAGGTCGGTTGCCGTGTTCCTCCCTTAAGTCAATGTGACCTGACCTGACTAGGTTGGGTGCATTGGCTTAAACCGGTAGGAGACTTGGACCTGTCTCGCATGGGCCAGTAGGCCTTCTGCAGTGTTCCTTCGTTCTTATGTTCTTATGTTCTTATGAGTGGATGTGGGTGGGTGTGAGTTGGACCTGATAGCTTGAGCTACCAGGTCGGTTGCCGTGTTCCTCCCTTAAGTCAATGTGACCTGACCTGACTAGGTTGGGTGCATTGGCTTAAGCCGGTAGGAGACTTGGACCTGCCTCGCATGGGCCAGTAGGCCTTCTGCAGTGTTCTTTCGTTCTTATGTTCTTATGTTCAGTGGAGACTCAGACAGGTTCATTGGAGGCTCAGACAGGTTCAGTGAAGGCTCAGACAGGGTTAGTGGAGGCTCAGACAGGGTTAGTGGAGGCTCAGACAGGTTCAGTGGAGGTTCAGACAGGTTCAGTGGAGGTTCAGACAGGTTCAGTGGAGGATCAGACAGGTTCAGTGGAGGCTCAGACAGGTTCGTTGGAGGCTCAGACAGGTTCAGTGGAGGATCAGACAGGTTCAGTGAAGGCTCAGGCAGGGTTAGTGGAGGCTCAGACAGGTTCAGTGGAGGCTCAGACAGGTTCAGTGGAGGTTCAGACAGGTTCAGTGGAGGCTCAGACAGGGTCAGTGGAGGCTCAGACAGGTTCAGTGGAGGTTCAGACAGGTTCAGTGGAGGTTCAGACAGGTTCAGTGGAGGTTCAGACAGGTTCAGTAGAGGCTCAGACAGGGTTAGTGGAGGCTCAGACAGGTTCAGTGGAGGTTCAGGCAGGTTCAGTGGAGACTCAGACAGGTTCAGTGGAAGCTCAGACAGGTTCAGACAGGTTCAGTGGAGGTTCAGACAGGTTCAGTGGAGGTTCGGACAGGTTCAGTGGAGGTTCAGACAGGTTCAGTGGAGGCTCAGATAGGTTCAGTGGAGGCTCAGACAGGTTCAGTGGAAGCTAAGAAAGGTTCAGTGGAGGTTCAGACAGGTTCAGTGGAGGTTCAGACAGGTTCAGTGGAGGCTCAGACAGGTTCAGTGGAGGCTCAGACAGGTTCAGTGGAGGCTCAGACAGGTTCAGTGGAGGCTCAGACAGGTTCAGTGGAGGTTCAGACAGGGTCAGTGGAGGTTCAGACAGGTTCAGTGGAGGCTCAGACAGGTTCAGTGGAGGTTCAGACAGGGTCAGTGGAGGTTCAGACAGGTTCAGTGGAGGCTCAGACAGGTTCAGTGGAGGCTCAGAAAGGTTCAGTGGAGGCTCAGACAGGTTCAGTGGAAGTTCAGACAGGTTCAGTGGAGTTTCAGACAGGTTGAGAGGAGGCTCAGACAGGGTTTTTGGAGGTTCAGACAGGTTCAGTGGAGGTTCAGACAGGGTCAGTGGAGGTTCAGACAGGTTCAGTGGAGGTTCAGACAGGTTCAGTGGAGGCTCAGACAGGTTCAGTGGAGGTTCAGACAGGTTCAGTGGAGGCTCAGAAAGGTTCAGTGGAGGTTCAGACAGGTTCAGTGGAGGCTCAGACAGGGTCAGTGGAGGTTCAGCCAGGTTCAGTGGAGGCTCAGACAGGGTCAGTGGAGGTTCAGACAGGTTCATTGGAGGTTCAGACAGGTTCAGTGGAGGTTCAGACAGGTTCAGTGGAGGTTCAGACAGGGTCAGTGGAGGTTCAGACAGGTTCAATGGAGGCTCAGACAGGTTCAGTGGAGGTTCAGACAGGTTCAGTGGAGGTTCAGACAGGGTCAGTGGAGGTTCAGACAGGTTCAGTGGAGGTTCAGACAGGTCCAGTGGAGGCTCAGACAGGTTCAGTGGAGGTTCAGACAGGGTCAGTGGAGGCTCAGACAGGGTCAGTGGAGGTTCAGACAGGGTCAGTGGAGGTTCAGACAGGTCCAGTGGAGGCTCAGACAGATTCAGTGGAGGTTCAGACAGGGTCAGTGGAGGTTCAGACAGGGTCAGTGGAGGTTCAGACAGGTTCAATGGAGGCTCAGACAGGTTCAGTGGAGGTTCAGACAGGTTCAGTGGAGGTTCAGACAGGGTCAGTGGAGGTTCAGACAGGTTCAATGGAGGCTCAGACAGGTTCAGTGGAGGCTCAGACAGGTTCAGTGGAGGTTCAGACAGGGTCAGTGGAGGTTCAGACAGGTTCAATGGAGGCTCAGACAGGTTCAGTGGAGGTTCAGACAGGTTCAGTGGAGGTTCAGACAGGGTCAGTGGAGGCTCAGACAGGGTCAGTGGAGGTTCAGACAGGTCCAGTGGAGGCTCAGACAGGTTCAGTGGAGGTTCAGACAGGTTCAGTGGAGGTTCAGACAGGGTCAGTGGAGGCTCAGACAGGTTCAGTGGAGGTTCAGACAGGGTCAGTGGAGGCTCAGACAGGTTCAGTGGAGGTTCAGACAGGTTCAGTGGAGGTTCAGACAGGTTCAGTGGAGGTTCAGACAGGTTCAGTGGAGGCTCAAACAGGGTCAGTGGAGGCTCAGACAGCCGCCTGAGGGATTAGTTTGTTGTGTACCCGCAGCTCATCCTGTGAGCTAAGGTTAGGTTAGGTAAGGTTTGTCATGAAAAAGGACAAGTGTTTCATATGATGACCCACAGCTGGGGGTTTTGGTCATCTGACTGAGGCCTTCCACTGGCTTCTCGGGCCATCTGGCGCCATCAGTATGCTAAGAAACAACACAATAAGTGTCAGGGACCCAAAACTGTTCAACTGCCTCCCAGCATACATTAGCGGGGTTACCAATAGACCCCTGACTGTATTTAAGAAGGCGCTGGACAGGCACCTAAAGTCAGTACCTGATCAGCCGGGCTGTGGTTCTTACGTCGGTTTTGCGTCAGGCCAGCAGTAACAGCCTGGCTGATCAGACCCGATACTCCACGAGGCCTGGTCACAGACCGGGCCGCAGGGAAATTGACCCCAGAAATTCTCTCCAAGTATATTCCAGGTATTATAACCCTTTCAATATGATCATCCTGTAACACGTAGCGCAAAAAAAAAAAAAAATACAGAGGTGACAATGGGTGTTTACGACGCCATTGTTAAGGTACTACAGAAAAATATTAGTCATTTCGTTGATACATATATCCACAGGACTGGTGCGACATTTATACTGCAACTCCAGTCAAAAGTTCATATTAATGGTTTGCAAAACAGACAAATAGATGAAAAAAATCTGCGCAGTCACAAAAAAGTACCCAAGTACCGAACATGTGTCTTGTTCATCAAATTACCACACGTGTTAAGCAGACTGTATTTGTTTCTAGGTGTTTGAGAGTATTAAGGATGTAGCCATGAACTTTATGATAAGGAAAGTGGAGTAAATATGTGACTGTATCTTGCTTACAGTATCCACTAGTGTTTATTAACAGCCTTTCATAGACTACACGATAATTATAACAAATAATAATAATAATAATAATAATAATAATAATAATAATAATAAATCTTTATTTCTAAAAGTACATGTTATACAGTCCTAGCTGACATCAATGACATACTACTATTACCTGGAGTTTACCTGGAGAGAGTTCCGGGGGTCAACGCCCCCGCGGCCCGGTCTGTGACCAGGCCTCCTGGTGGATCAGAGCCTGATCAACCATGCTGTTACTGCTGGCTGCACGCAATCCAACGTACGAGCCACAGCCCGGCTGGTCAAGTACCGACTTTAGGTGCTTGTCCAGTGCCAGCTTGAAGACTGCCAGGGGTCTATTTGTAATGCTCCTTATGTATGCTGGGAAGCAGCTGAACAGTCTCGGGCCCTTGACACTTATTATTTTGTCTCTTAACGTGTTAGTGACAACCCTGCTTTTCATTGGGGGGATGTTGCATCGTCTGCCGAGTCTTTTGCTTTCGTTGTGAGTGATTTTCGTGTGCAAGTTCGGCACTAGTCCCTCTAGGATTTTCCAGGTGTATATAATTATGTATCTCTCCCGCCTGCGTTCCAGGGAGTACAAGTTCAGGAACTTCTATCGTAGGGGTTCTTAAATTGAGATATCGAGGGTTGAAGGTAGACACACTTGTTGGATGGTAACATATATTATCAGACTGTGATGATGAGAAATGGAGCCCAGCCTCTGCCTGTCCTAGCCTGTGTCAAAACACAAAGTCACAGGCCTAAAAGGGATCTCCTATCTAAAGCACATGGATGATACTATATGCTATGCTATATAACACAGGGATCAGCAACTATGCTGACACTTCAAGAGCTCCCAGTAATTGAGGTGTTTTATCGCAGTTATGCGCGCCGTGAAGGTTCTCTGTTGTGCAAGACTGGTATACAATACCGACAAGATGAAAGTTAAGACACTTGTACCTGAAGCTAATTATTATTATTATCAAGGAGGAAGCGCTAAACCCGGAGGATTATACAGCGCCTGGGGGGGGGGGAAGGTGGAAGGCATTCAGGCTTAATTCGGGGAACTGGAGCACAGATCCAATTCCCTAAATCAAGAGCCCCTCACCAACATCAAGGAACCTTCCTTGAGGGGACCTGAAGCTAAACAAACTTAAACTTTGTGGTGGTATAACACACCTCGGGGCCGTCACAGCCCTCTGCTCCAACAACAACAATGACGGGAACCGAGACAGAAAATTCACTTGATGCAGCTTCAGAAGAAGTTCTTGCTGACGGAAATGAGGAAAGAGAATCTGAGCTGAGGTTACCTCTAGCGAGGATCAAAAGGATAATGAAAGCTGATCCGGACTTGAATTTGGCCAGCCAGGACGCTGTCTTCCTCGTGGCCAAGGCTACGGTGGGTTCCTCCCAAATAATTTTAGCTTCAGTATAGTGTTTTGGTATGCTCTTTTAGCGCTTTTTTTGTTATAATAATAATTTGGTGTGCTCTGGAGGGGTGGAGAATGAGGTTTCATGATGAAAGTGAAGGGTTCTTGATCCAAGGAGCTGGATTTATCTTCTTTGCATTGAACCTGTTACCTCCTATTCCCCAGATGCTCTCTGACCCGTACAGGTTTAGTGAGATAAGATTTTGGATGGATTTTTTTTACCCAAGGGTTATCCACCCAGGATAACCCAATAAATCAGTCATCGGGGATAGTCTCTTATTTCTATTGGGGTCATTTAATCTTGTCCCCCAGGATGCAACCCACACCTGTCGATTAACACCCAGGTACCTATTTATTGCTAGGTGAACAGGAGCAGCAGGTGTAAAGAAGATGCCCACCATTTTACCTGTGCTGGGGATCAATCCTCAGTCCCTCAGTGTGAGAGTTGTGGATGCTGTCAACCAAGAATGATAAGCACCAACCTAATTAAAATACATATATTACCTTCAGCGGTTTAATGCTTCTCCCCTTGAATGTAATAATTTTGGGAATGAAAAGCTATATCCTGTGCTTATATCTTGTAAACGATTCTTGCAGATTTAGTACTTCCTCATGAACGTTGCAGTAATAACCTGCTGTACTATATAAGACCAAGTGTTAGGGAATACCTGTTTACCTGGAGTTTACCTGGAGAGAGTTCCGGGGGTCAACGCCCCCGTGGCCCGGTCTGAGACCAGGCCTCCTGGTGGATCAGAGCCTGATCAACCAGGCTGTTGTTGCTGGCTGCACGCAAACCAACATACGAGCTACAGCCCGGCTGATCCGGAACTGACTTTAGGTGCTTGTCCAGTGCCAGCTTGAAGACTGCCAGGGGTCTGTTGGTAATCCCCCTTATGTGTGCTGGGAGGCAGTTGAACAGTCTCGGGCCCCTGACACTTACTGTATGGTCTCTTAACGTGCTAGTGACACCCCTGCTTTTCATTGGGGGGATGGTGCATCGTCTGCCAAGTCTTTTGCTTTCGTAGTGAGTGATTTTCGTGTGCAAGTTCGGTACTAGTCCCTCTAGGATTTTCCAGGTGTATATAATCATGTATCTCTCCCTCCTGCGTTCCAGGGAATACAGGTTTAGGAACCTCAAGCGCTCCCAATAATTGAGGTGTTTTATCTCCGTTATGCGTGCCGTGAAAGTTCTCTGTACATTTTCTAGGTCGGCAATTTCACCTGCCTTGAAAGGTGCTGTTAGTGTGCAGCAATATTCCAGCCTAGATAGAACAAGTGACCTGAAGAGTGTCATCATGGGCTTGGCCTCCCTAGTTTTGAAGGTTCTCATTATCCATCCTGTCATTTTTCTAGCAGATGCGATTGATACAATGTTATGGTCCTTGAAGGTGAGATCCTGCGACATGATCACTCCCAGGTCTTTGACGTTGGTGTTTCGCTCTATTTTGTGGCCAGAATTTGTTTTGTACTCTGATGAAGATTTAATTTCCTCATGTTTACCATATCTAAGTAATTGAAATTTCTCATCGTTGAACTTCATATTGTTTTCTGCAGCCCACTGAAAGATTTGGTTGATGTCTGCCTGGAGCTTTGCAGTGTCTGCAATGGAAGACACTGTCATGCAGATTCGGGTGTCATCTGCAAAGGAAGACACGGTGCTGTGGCTGACATCCTTGTCTATGTCGGATATAAGGATGAGGAACAAGATGGGAGCGAGTACTGTGCCTTGTGGAACAGAGCTTTTCACCGTAGCTGCCTCGGACTTTACTCTGTTGACGACTACTCTCTGTGTTCTGTTAGTGAGGAAATTATAGATCCATCGACCGACTTTTCCTGTTATTCCTTTAGCACGCATTTTGTGCGCTATTACGCCATGGTCACACTTGTCGAAGGCTTTTGCAAAGTCTGTATATATTACATCTGCATTCTTTTTGTCTTCTAGTGCATTTAGGACCTTGTCGTAGTGGTCCAATAGTTGAGACAGACAGGAGCGACCTGTTCTAAACCCATGTTGCCCTGGGTTGTGTAACTGATGGGTTTCTAGATGCGTGGTGATCTTGCTTCTTAGGACCCTTTCAAAGATTTTTATGATATGGGATGTTAGTGCTATTGGTCTGTAGTTCTTTGCTGTTGCTTTACTGCCCCCTTTGTGGAGTGGGGCTATGTCTGTTGTTTTTAGTAACTGTGGGACGACCCCCGTGTCCATGCTCCCTCTCCATAGGATGGAAAAGGCTCGTGATAGGGGCTTCTTGCAGTTCTTGATGAACACAGAGTTCCATGAGTCTGGCCCTGGGGCAGAGTGCATGGGCATGTCATTTATCGCCTGTTCGAAGTCATTTGGCGTCAGGATAACATCGGATAGGCTTGTGTTAATCAAATTTTGTGGCTCTCTCATAAAAAATTCATTTTGATCTTCGACTCTCAGTCTGGTTAGCGGCTTGCTAAAAACTGAGTCATATTGGGACTTGAGTAGCTCACTCATTTCCTTGCTGTCATCTGTGTAGGACCCATCTTGTTTAAGTAGGGGCCCAATACTGGACGTTGTTCTCGATTTTGATTTGGCATAGGAGAAGAAATACTTTGGGTTTCTTTCGATTTCATTTATGGCTTTTAGTTCTTCCCGCGATTCCTGACTCCTAAAGGATTCTTTTAGCTTAAGTTCGATGCTTGCTATTTCTCTGACCAGTGTCTCCCTACGCATTTCAGATATATTGACCTCTTTTAGCCGCTCTGTTATTCTTTTCCGTCGCCTGTAAAGGGAGCGCCTGTCTCTTTCTGTTTTACATCTACTCCTCCTTTTTCTTAGAGGAATAAGCCTTGTGCATACATCGAGTGCCACCGAGTTAATCTGTTCTAGGCATAAGTTGGGGTCTGTGTTGCTTAGTATATCTTCCCAGCTTATATCGGTTAGGACTTGGTTTACTTGGTCCCACTTTATGTTTTTGTTATTGAAGTTGAATTTGGTGAATGCTCCCTCGTGACTAATCTCATTATGTCGGTCTGGGGCTCCGCGCATACATGACTGAACCTCAATTATGTTGTGATCTGAGTATATTGTTTTTGATATGGTGATATTTCTTATCAGATCATCATTGTTGGTGAAGATGAGGTCTAGTGTATTCTCCAGTCTAGTAGGCTCTATTATTTGCTGGTTTAAATTGAATTTTGTGCAGAGATTTAAAAGCTCGCGTGAGTGTGAGTTTTCATCAGAGCTGCCTCCTGGTGTTATTACTGCAACAATATTATTTGCTATATTCCTCCATTTTAGGTGCCTTAAGTTGAAATAGGTGAAAGAGGCAGCAAGATATTCTTATCATAATGAATTCACTCATGGAAGCTTCAAGCTATACAGAAAATGTGTAAAATATTTACATAGTTACTCTAGTCAAATAAATAGTGAGGTTATGTGACTTGGGCTGCTACATGGGTGAGGTCACATACTGGCAGGTGATGTTGGACAGTTTAGGTGAGCCACAATAGGTTTTCAGCATGTGAGCACTTGATTTTTTCTGGTATCATAGATGTGACAGTAGTCTCTCCTGACATTATTTTCCTCAACTAGTATGAGTTTGACTCTGTTCCAGGTCATAAGTTGTATGTTCTGCTCTCTATGTATAATACAAGAATTGTTGGTGACTGTTCCACACATTTATGTACAACAACTGGATATGCTGAATGTTGAAGACAGAGTAAAACAACTGAAGTTAAATCACGTTCATAAAATTGCTCACAGTGTCCAGAATATCTTGCTGCCAAGTTTATCAAGGCTGGGAATCAAAGCAATCATAGTTCTAGGGAAAAGGGAGCACAACACTGTAGTACTCAGTCAGTGGCCAGGTTTTAAACACATTTTATTGTACAGCAATAAAGGAGTGGAACAAGCTGTCTGCACATGTCAAAGCCTGTCATAGCATGAACCAGTTCAAGAAGAGAGCCAAAAGGTACTTAATGAATGTAGCGACAGAAAGGGAGGCAAGTGATTTCTGGTATAACTAACATATATGTATCTGTTACTGTGATCTAGCCTCTCTTTAATGTAAATGTAAATAACTCAGTTTACCTTATTCCTAGTATATCTCCTTTTATGGTTTAAATAATAAGGTATTACAAGGACCCCAAAGGAAATAAGCCACTTTGTCTGACTTTCTTGGGTTATCCAAGGTAATGTACACATTTGCTGTTTTTTTTTTTTTTTTTTTTTTCAACAAGTCGGCCGTCTCCCACCGAGGCAGGGTGACCCAAAAAAAAGAAAGAAAATCCCCAAAAAGAAAATACTTTCATCATCATTCAACACTTTCACCACACTCGCACATTATCACTGTTTTTGCAGAGGTGCTCAGAATACAACAGTCTAGAAGCATACACATATAAAGATACACAACATATCCCTCCAAACTGCCAATATCCCAAACCCCTCCTTTAAAGTGCAGGCATTGTACTTCCCATTTCCAGGACTCAAGTCCGACTGTATGAAAATAACCAGTTTCCCTGAATCCCTTCACTAAATATTACCCTGCTCACACTCCAACAGATCGTCAGGTCCCAAGTACCATTCGTCTCCATTCACACCTATCTAACACGCTCACGCACGCTTGCTGGAAGTCCAAGCCCCTTGCCCACAAAACCTCCTTTACCCCCTCTCTCCAACCCTTTCGAGGACGACCCCTACCCCGCCTTCCTTCCCCTATAGATTTATATGCTTTCCATGTCATTCTACTTTGATCCATTCTCTCTAAATGACCAAACCACCTCAACAACCCCTCTTCTGCCCTCTGACTAATACTTTTATTAACTCCACACCTTCTCCTAATTTCCACACTCCAAATTTTCTGCATAATATTTACACCACACATTGCCCTTAAACAGGACATCTCCACTGCCTCCAACCGTCTCCTCGCTGCTGCATTTATCACCCAAGCTTCACACCCATATAAGAGTGTTGGTACTACTATACTTTCATACATTCCCTTCTTTGCCTCCATAGATAACGTTTTTTGACTCCACATATACCTCAATGCACCACTCACCTTTTTTCCCTCATCAATTCTATGATTAACCTCATCCTTCATAAATCCATCCGCCGACACGTCAACTCCCAAGTATCTGAAAACATTCACTTCTTCCATACTCCTCCTCCCCAATTTGATATCCAATTTTTCTTTATCTAAATCATTTGACACCCTCATCACCTTACTCTTTTCTATGTTCACTTTCAACTTTCTACCTTTACACACATTCCCAAACTCATCCACTAACCTTCGCAATTTTTCTTTAGAATCTCCCATAAGCACAGTATCATCAGCAAAAAGTAACTGCTGTTATGTATGAAAATTTATGTAACTGTATTTGTGTGTACCTGTACCTGAATAAACTTAATCACTTGCTAGGCATCATGTCTTTAAGATTATGGGCTGTCTCCCCTATGCAGAATTTACAGCAACCGGCAGAAGGAACACAACTAATTCTACAACATTCTTCGTACCAGTTGCAGTAAATTCTAGATGTGCAAGACATCCCCTAATCTCAAGACTCACCCAAGTCTGTTCACCTGTTAGGGAGTGCTTGCACACCTTTATAGTATTGAATTTTAATTGATAAATATGATTACATTTTTCATATTTAATATATTTATACAAGAAAATTTCTAATTAAAATATCTTATTTCAGGAACTTTTTATTGAGAGTCTAGTGCAAGAGGCTTACCAGTACACCTGTCAGTCTCGGAAAAAAACAGTGTCCAGAAGAGATGTAGATAACAGTATTGAAGCCATCGAGGCCTTGGCGTTTTTGGATGGTGCAATGGATTAAAGATATCTTGTGATAATATTTGTAATGCTAAAGGTTATTAAAGCACCTCTCATTATTTCATTTTATTTTATATTGAAATTGAAAGGCAAAGGCATGAAACATTGGTTTTATTAAGTTGTACAATAGTGCTGCCAACTGCTAACTATTGTCAGCCTGAAAATGAATATTTATTCCTGTTTCTGTACTCATATTACATTGTTATTGGTACACTGTTAAAAGTTCTAAATAAAGGTATAATATGTTAATAGCAGTCTGTGTAACAGCAGTAAAACTGCCTGGTAATTGTCAAATAGGTGCATACTTCATTTACATTGAAATCAAATATTATTCATGAGATTTTTGAATTGTATGTATAAGTTAATTTCTCCAGTTTTTTTTTTTTTATATATTTCATGATTCTGAATTACAGTATATTAAATCTTTGCACATTAGAGGCCTGTTTAACTGATTTTGCACTACTGACAGTACTGTGGCTGGAACAGTAGCTAATGAAGAATGCCAAAAAAATGTTAGACAGAATTGAGTCTCAATATAAGATGAGGTTTACATTAAAAAATCACTGCAAGGAATCTTCATAAATAATTACACTTCAGACCAAGGAGAAATTAGCAACAAGAAGAGCAGATTTTTTTTATTTAGAACTAAGTGGAACAGCTGTGACATGTGTCATCTGGAATTCTTGCTACTTATGATGAAATTGTAGGTTATTATAGGTGAGCAATATTCAGGGAGTCTGTCACTAGTAGGACTAGTGACAGACTCCATGAAAGTTCTCAAATTATATCATTTATGCATTTCATAAAATTAATACACAAATAACCCACATATAGGAGAGGAGCTCATGATGACATTTTGGTCGGGCTTGGACTATTTACAGTGTGACTTTGTAAATGGTTCATGCTGGACCAAAACCTCATCGTAAGCTCTTCTTTCCTACGTGCGGGTTATCTGTGTATTGTTCCAGTCACAGTAAAGTGCCTTTTTGTTCTTCATAAAATTAAGTATTGCACATTAAACATTTAATAAGAGTTACACTTTTTTAACTGAATTATAATACTATTGAAACAGTGCACTGAATTTTAATATTAAAGATAAGATATAAAAACTGTATACAGTATTTAAAAAATAATTTTTATTGTAAAAGTTTTTGTCATACACATGTATTTCATTGTATATTGAACATGTGTGTATGTGAACTCCTGCATAGTAAAGTGGGGATTTGCCAGTGTATCCTACTGTTTTCAGTAGAAAATTATTGTATATGAACAATGCCTACTGTATATGGAAATAATTCATTTAAGAATATTTGCATTTATGAAAGTCAAACTGTTATTGTGAACAGTCATAAAATGTTTGCTTTAAACTGTAATACATATAAACACTTATGCTACATATGCTGTAGAGTTTTGCATGTAATTAGTAATGTGTTTTTAACAAAGTATTTTCTACTTTTTGTTATTTTATTATCTTTCAGTGTATTATATTTAGGATATGTAATGTAGGAGTGAGGAAGAGCCAGTTGTGAGTGTGGGGGAAGTTTGTGAGGCAGTAGGTAAAATGAAAGGGGGTAAGGCAGCCGGGATTGATGGGATAAAGATAGAAATGTTAAAAGCAGGTGGGGATATAGTTTTGGAGTGGTTGGTGCAATTATTTAATAAATGTATGGAAGAGGGTAAGGTACCTAGGGATTGGCAGAGAGCATGCATAGTTCCTTTGTATAAAGGCAAAGGGGATAAAAGAGAGTGCAAAAATTATAGGGGGATAAGTCTGTTGAGTGTACCTGGTAAAGTGTATGGTAGAGTTATAATTGAAAGAATTAAGAGTAAGACGGAGAATAGGATAGCAGATGAACAAGGAGGCTTTAGGAAAGGTAGGGGGTGTGTGGACCAGGTGTTTACAGTGAAACATATAAGTGAACAGTATTTAGATAAGGCTAAAGAGGTCTTTGTGGCATTTATGGATTTGGAAAAGGCGTATGACAGGGTGGATAGGGGGGCAATGTGGCAGATGTTGCAAGTGTATGGTGTAGGAGGTAGGTTACTGAAAGCAGTGAAGAGTTTTTACGAGGATAGTGAGGCTCAAGTTAGAGTATGTAGGAAAGAGGGAAATTTTTTCCCAGTAAAAGTAGGCCTTAGGCAAGGATGTGTGATGTCACCGTGGTTGTTTAATATATTTATAGATGGGGTTGTAAGAGAAGTAAATGCGAGGGTCTTGGCAAAAGGCGTGGAGTTAAAAGATAAAGAATCACACACAAAGTGGGAGTTGTCACAGCTGCTCTTTGCTGATGACACTGTGCTCTTGGGAGATTCTGAAGAGAAGTTGCAGAGATTGGTGGATGAATTTGGTAGGGTGTGCAAAAGAAGAAAATTAAAGGTGAATACAGGAAAGAGTAAGGTTATGAGGATAACAAAAAGATTAGGTGATGAAAGATTGAATATCAGATTGGAGGGAGAGAGTATGGAGGAGGTGAACGTATTCAGATATTTGGGAGTGGACGTGTCAGCGGATGGGTCTATGAAAGATGAGGTGAATCATAGAATTGATGAGGGAAAAAGAGTGAGTGGTGCACTTAGGAGTCTGTGGAGACAAAGAACTTTGTCCTTGGAGGCAAAGAGGGGAATGTATGAGAGTATAGTTTTACCAACGCTCTTATATGGGTGTGAAGCGTGGGTGATGAATGTTGCAGCGAGGAGAAGGCTGGAGGCAGTGGAGATGTCATGTCTGAGGGCAATGTGTGGTGTGAATGTAATGCAGAGAATTCGTAGTTTGGAAGTTAGGAGGAGGTGCGGGATTACCAAAACTGTTGTCCAGAGGGCTGAGGAAGGGTTGTTGAGGTGGTTCGGACATGTAGAGAGAATGGAGCGAAACAGAATGACTTCAAGAGTGTATCAGTCTGTAGTGGAAGGAAGGCGGGGTAGGGGTCGGCCTAGGAAAGGTTGGAGGGAGGGGGTAAAGGAGGTTTTGTGTGCGAGGGGCTTGGACTTCCAGGAGGCATGCATGAGCGTGTTTGATAGGAGTGAATGGAGACAAGTGGTTTTTAATACTTGACGTGCTGTTGGAGTGTGAGCAAAGTAACATTTATGAAGGGATTCAGGGAAACCGGCAGGCCGGACTTGAGTCCTGGAGATGGGAAGTACAGTGCCTGCACTCTGAAGGAGGGGTGTTAATGTTGCAGTTTAAAAACTGTAGTGTAAAGCACCCTTCTGGCAAGACAGTGATGGAGTGAATGATGGTGAAAGTTTTTCTTTTTCGGGCCACCCTGCCTTGGTGGGAATCGGCCAGTGTGATAATAAATAATAAATAATGTAATTACAAGTATAATTGGATTTCAGATTATATTACTGTACATGAGGTGAATCATAGAATTGATGAGGGGAAAAGGGGAGGGGTGCACTTAGGAGCCTGTGGAGACAAAGAACTTTGTCCTTGGAGGCAAAGAGGGGAATGTATGAGAGTATAGTTTTACCAACGCTCTTATATGGGTGCGAAGCATGGGTGATGAATGTTGCAGCGAGGAGAAGGCTGGAGGCAGTGGAGATGTCATGTCTGAGGGCAATGTGTGGTGTGAATATAATGCAGAGAATTCGTAGTTTGGAAGTTAGGAGGAGGTGCGGGATTACCAAAACTGTTGTCCAGAGGGCTGAGGAAGGGTTGTTGAGGTGGTTCGGACATGTAGAGAGAATGGAGCGAAACAGAATGACTTCAAGAGTGTATCAGTCTGTAGTGGAAGGAAGGCGGGGTAGGGGTCAGCCTAGGAAAGGTTGGAGGGAGGGGGTAAAGGAGGTTTTGTGTGCGAGGGGCTTGGACTTCCAGCAGGCATGCGTGAGCATGTTTGATAGGAGTGAATGGAGACAAATGGTTTTTAATACTTGACGTGCTGTTGGAGTGTGAGCAAAGTAACATTTATGAAGGGGTTCAGGGAAACCAGCAGGCCAGACTTGAGTCCTGGAGATGGGAAGTACAGTGCCTGCACTCTGAAGGAGGGGTGTTAATGTTGCAGTTTAAAAACTGTAGTGTAAAGCACCCTTCTGGCAAGACAGTGATGGAGTTAATGATGGTGAAAGTTTTTCTTTTCCGGGCCACCCTGCCTTGGTGGGAATCGGCCAGTGTGATAATAAAAAAAAAAAATTACTGCACAGTACCTTTAAATAGTTTTTGAGAGTATCTTGCAGCTCCTTAGTGATGAGGCTCATAATATGGTTTCTGAAATAAAGATGGATTACAACTGACATTGATCACAGCAGTGAATAAAATGAAGGTGCTGCATCTCACTAACAATTCTACATGGAAGAGACATTAGACTCCACTGAGAATACTCTTCAAGTAAGGACAAAAAACATCCCTAGACAGGTATAACTTTATAGATAGCATGTAGCATGGAGAGGAAAGCAGAGGAAAACACTTAGTTTCCATAGATTATACTGGATAAGACCAAGGCCAATTGAAAGTAGAAAAGGGTTTATTAGATTTCCAAGTGAGATAAAATCAGGAAATTCATTCAAGGCACTGAGCATTGAGAGAGGCTGTGTAATGTTTCTTTGACAAATGGAAATAAGAGGTTTAAGAATTTCAGTTTGAGAAATCTTCATTCTCCACATTTTCTCTTCCCTCCCTTTCACAAAGGCTTATTTTTTTTTTACTTTGGATTTGTGTTCTCTTTCAACCATTTCCCATTGTACTTTGATTCTGTGAACTCACTGAGCTGGAGTATGTGGCTTATTTTTTTTTTTTTTCATTTTTTTTGCAAGGGCGATTACCATGGTCTGTCAGTATTTTCGCTAAAGAGTTGTGTGTCCTCCTTGTTATCATTCATCTTGCCATCATGCTCACTCATTTTGTCTAATTCTTTGTGCATTTCAAGTGATCCAGTCTTACAATTCTTTCCATTGGCCTGTACTTCTGTGTGTATTGATGGTTTTGTTTCATCTTTATTATACACACAAAAAAGTCAATTTGCTGTGTCCCTAATCATTCCAATGTTTCAGTTAATAGTGAACTTAATGATGCCTATGTAAGTTGAAGATTTCTGACAGTTACCTTTCTCCAACCATTTCCCCAGTCTTAACTGCACAGTACTTGGTAGATTGTTGGCAGTACCATTGATTTGCATAAATGACCAACAGCTGTTTTTAGGAACTAACACTTAATCTTCTGGCTATTCTCATACCCTCATTGGTGTTTATAAGAGACTTCTCACAACTATTGGCTATACTAGATTTGCAGGTGGTGAGTACCCTCATCCATTATGTTTGATTTGCTGGATTGCTTTCCTTGTCCAGCCTGCTTTGATCAACTGGAGTAGGCAAGTACATACCATCACCAGCTCCAGATAATTATTGCATCAGGTAACCTACATTTTATGTACAAGTTTAATGATAAGCTATAAAATGCAGGCTCTCTACCATTAATTACTATTACCACTGAAACTGTCATTATAGAATTTTTTTAATGCTGGAGAGTTTACCTTCAACAAAACCAATTTTAACCAACTGAACCATATCCACCTAGATGGAAGACTTGATTGTGATACTGCATGCCCTCATGGACAGTACTGTTAGCAGTTACTGGTAGCAAAACTAATCACTGATGAATATGTGTTTAAAGTATGTGAAATCAATGATGTCAGGCCTCTGTAATGCTTTCAAAAATTTATGAATATCACTGAAATCTTGTAATATAATAAACTGACTAAAACAACTAACCCTAAAGCGGTAAGAGACAGGTGATCTGATCAGTCATACTGAGGACAGCCATGCAAAATGGCAGAATCTTATTAAACAAAAGCAGTATATCCTTTCAAGAAGAAGGAGGGTTTTTGTATTCACAGTGCTGGAGAGATCCTGATCAAAGACATAGAAGCTATCCTTCCCTTCCATGGAGCAAACCTGATTACCTCCTTTTCCTCAGGAACTGTATGAGCTTTCCAGTTTAATGTTTCACCATTATCTTGTACAGTACAGTGCCAGACTCACATCAAATGCTAGGTTTATCATTTCGGCTCCCCTCAAGGAAGGTTCCTTGATGTTGGTGAGGGGCTCTTGATTTAGGAAATTGGATCTGTGCTCCAGTTCCCCGAATTAAGCCTGAATGCCTTCCACATCCCCCCCAGGCGCTGTATAATCCTCCGGGTTTAGCGCTTCCCTTTGATTATAATAATAATATCATTTCGGCTGAGAAAACTTAATAAACTGTACTAAATTGGTGTCTTACCCTCCTGATGAGGATATGTAGGATGAAAGACTGGCCTCGGCTACACTGTAACTACTGTACTGTACATATATACAGCTATACAACTACAGTGGAACCTCAAATTTGGAACTTTCTTCAGTCCAGAAGGCTGTTCGAGTGCCTTTACCGAATGAATTTATTCCCATCAGGAATAATGTAAATTAGATTAGTCCATTTCAGACCCTCAAAAATACACTTATAAAAGCACTTACAAAAATACACTTACATAATTGGTTGTGTT